>NW_025110199.1:0-60259 GCF_011392965.1 Frieseomelitta varia | reverse complement strand
AATTAAAAATTTATCAATTATTCCTGCCCATACGTTTAAACTAAACTGGTGTTGATGTCTTGAATGCACAATAACGTGTGGGTTTTCTTCATCCCAATTATGATTATTATGAAAATTGAATATACCATCCCTAGTAAAACTAGCTTACTAGAGTTTGCTCTGTTTATAAAATTCGTTATATCTCATAAACGAAGACAGATAGGACATATATTTATATGACTTTTCTTCCATTATTTTTAGGCGTACAATCAGCTCCCGAAGTGGGTCCCACAAGTTACGAAACACCCTGTATGATATCTAAGTAAGCAGAATATATTATTGCAAATAAATTATAATAAATTATTGCAAAATGCAGTCTTGATTTCATTTGATTAACTTTGAAAATATAGAAGCTACAGTAATTTATATGGAAACATGTAAAATTAAACTTCGCCCGGCCACTAGCAATGGGGGATTTAAATACCCCGTAATTAGAAGGTTAAAAAGTTGCGTACTCCTTCAAAGATCCCCCCCCGGATGTGTTCTAATTTCTTCAAAAGCGTAATTTGAATCTACTGGACTTCTTTTTGACAAGGAGATACCTCAAGAATATTGTTTACTTTACTCAACTATCAACGACGAATTACGTAAATATATACACGTATGTGTGTAAAAACAAAGGAAAGGGTGACGAGCAACCGGTCGAGAAAAAAAAAAAACAAGCTCAAAGGTCGAAATTGAATGGAATTACAATTAGCCGAGCGTGTTTACGGAAACACTTGCAGCCAGTGGTCGTTATCTGCGAAAAGCTCCGGTCTTGCCAAATTGTCGTTTCAATTAAAACACGATTGGTTTCCGCGAGCCGCGTACACGGCAGAGTAAGTACATATATATATATATACGTATAAAGTTATCGCGAGCCGCGTTATCGAACAAACGTCATTTAACGGCGATTCGATTTTTCTTTTCTCTTTTTTTCTTTTTTCTTTTTTTCTTTCTTTCTGCTTTTCGCAACAATCGCAAGATAGATGTCCCGTGAAAAGCGATAAGCCGTTTGCCTCGTAATTTCATCTCGGCCTGCCGGTTTTACGAGGATTATCAATCTTATCCCGGTACCGACGTACGTACGCTTCGGGAAGCGTAAAACGGGTGGCACGTAAGGAACGATAATCGGAGGGAACTTTCTAGAAGGAGACGTACAGCGCGAAATTGCGAAACCAGACAGCGAAACGTGCATTATCGTCCCGTGAGCGCGTGAGTCACGGGACGTCGAGTGCATGAACGAGTATCGAGAGACGAGAATTTGAAATCTACACGAGTCCGTGAATTCACGAAAATGTGCAAATGTGTGTCCATTTATACTGCATGGTTCTTAAAAACGTGTATTCGTATAGATCTTAAAATTTCGACATTCGTTATACGTATATATATATATATATATATAATTTTAATTTATATAAATATTATGTATATATATATTAATAATATATATTATATACATAATAACATACGTTAAATATATGTATATATATAATTTTTCAGTGTCAGTGACACAGTTATGTTCTTCACTATGTGTGTGTACACACACTATACACACACTATATATATAGTATATAGTATACGATGCATTATATGCACTTATATAGCACTGTATATATATATATAGTATATCATGCGTGTATGTATATGTAATTACAAATAAATATATACATTTCTGGAGAAAGCGAGACGCAAACCGTTAAAATTGGTAAATCAGCGTTAGAAGTTTCACCACAGATTAATTCCAGTAATTACCTAGCTATGAATTGATAATTAAAATGGCTCTTAACTCGCTAACCGCCTTATCTCTTGATAGCAAACTTCTATAATCGTGCAATTAAAAGTTAACGAAGCCAAATTGATTCCGGTTTAAGTACATTTTAATCCTCGTAAATGTAACTCGCGATGTATACATAATTTATCCGAACGCGAGCGAACTTCGGCGAAGAATTTAGGCAGATTAGAAGAAAATTTTCGCTCGTACCGCGTTAACAGAGTTTGCCGAGCAATGAGGTGATTTCACGGTGATTTGGCCAACGTAACGTTAACGAGCGAGCAAACGTATTTTTAAGAAAGTGAAACGACCAGGGGAAGAGACGCTCTCGCGTTAACGAGATTGATCGGCGGGTCGGCGGAGGCAGAGAGAGAATTCGAGAGCAAGCCTCCGCGCGCCGAGGAGAGGAGAGAGGTTGTTTATGAGAATGAGATCAATATACGAGAGTTATCGAGCGTACGAAATGTTCCACTGAACGAGAGGAGAGTCTCCTGCAGGCAAGCACGCGAGATCGCGTACGCTGTGCTATTATCGAGCATCGAGTATACATACGTACGACACAGGTACGCGCGCGCCGATAATTGAAATTGTCCATCCACGTACCGAGGCGTCCCTCCTTCTTCGCTCGTCCCACGGTTCTCGAATCACCGTTCGTTTAATGCCCACCTGTACGTCGGCGAGTGTCTGTCCCGTTGGAAATTGGAGGCAATTTTTGTCTCGCGAACCGCCGCGCGTTCAAACAAAAAGAAACGCGAGAAACATTCCGTGGAATGGAAATGAGTAGAACAGACGAGAAGCACGAAATGGTAACAAAAATGGGCTCATTCTGTTATCGCGACAATTCCACGAGAACGCTCCCCGTTTCTTTCTACGTAGTACGTATTAACCACTTGCGCTGGCAACTGATTGCGGACCATAACGAGTGACCAAATCGTTTACAACAATTCGTCGCTTGTTTTTCTTTGAACTCGTCGATATCATATGACATCATTGGATAGAAATTAGTGAGAAGTAATAAATTTATTATTTGTTCTATTTTGTTTTACTCAAGTGTACTTGAAACTGAGAAAAATATTACACTTTTCGAACAAAAAATTCTCGACGTACGTCAGTCCACCGCAACTGATTGAGGACCATAACGAGTGACCAAATCGTATACAACAAATCGTCGCTTTCTTTTTTGAACTCGTCGATATCATATGACATCATTCGATAGAAATTATTGAGAAGTAATAAATTTATTATTGGTTCTATTTTGTTTTACTCAAGTGTACTTGAAACTGAGAAAAATATTACACTTTTCGAACAAAAAATTCTCGACGTACGTCAGTCCACCGCAACTGATTGAGGACCATAACGAGTGACCAAATCGTATACAACAAATCGTCGCTTTCTTTTTTGAACTCGTCGATATCATATGACATCATTCGATAGAAATTATTGAGAAGTAATAAATTTATTATTGGTTCTATTTTGTTTTACTCAAGTGTACTTGAAACTGAGAAAAATATTACACTTTTCGAACAAAAAATTCTCGACGTGCGTGGCACGTCAGTCCAGCGCAACTGATTGCGGACCATAACGAGTGACCAAACCGTATACAGCAATTCGTCGCTTTCTATTTGAACTCGCCGACACGATATCACTGGATAGAAATTATTAAGAAGTAATAAATTTATTGCTTCAGCATACTTGAAACTGAGAAAAATATTGCAATTTTGGAACAAAATATTCTCGACATGCGTGGCACAAGAGGTTGGCACAAACCACTTGCGTTGGCAACTGATTGAGGACCATAACGAATGATCAAACCGTATACAACAATTCATCGCTTTCTTTTTTCAGCTCGTCGATATCATATGACATCATTGGATAGAAATTATTGAGAAGTAATAAATTTATTATTTGTTCTACTTTATTTTACTCAAGTGTACTTGAAACTGAGAAAAATATTACAATTTTCGAACAAAAAATTCTCGACGCGCGTGGCACGTCAGTCCAGCGCAACTGATTGCGGACCATGACGAGTGACCAAACCGTATACAGCAATTCGTCGCTTTCTATTTGAACTCGCCGACACGATATCACTGGATAGAAATTATTAAGAAGTAATAAATTTATTGCTTTAACTTAAACATACTTAAAACTGAGAAAAATATTGCAATTTTGGAACAAAATATTCCCGACATGCGTGGCACATCGTTCCAGCGCAAGAAGTTAATAGACGTTGTCGGAGACGATGTTTTGCCCAGATACAAGGGAAGCAACGAGTATACTCGCGATATACGCAAGCTCGCTCGCGGTACTTGGCGCACGTACGCGAGCGAGGAGCCAGCGTTCGCCGAGAAGCGGGTCGCCGATATTCGTCGAGGGTCTAAATGCAGCAACGCCGCGCGCATAATCTATACGCTCTCGTTGAAGAAATCAGACGCGGTGATTTACTGCGCTCTGCCGATACGCGTCCACGTGTGCGCAACTGCACTTCAAGTGTACGTGCGTTTCCCTCCGTGCCCGAGATCGTTTCCATTACCAAGCGTGTGCATCTTCTCCGCTCGCGTCTTGCTCATGTCCGTCTAATAACCTGGTTGAATCACAGCCGCGAGTACAGGTAACGAGTCGATCGAAACGAACGTATATCTTCCCGAGGAATTCCTACCACTTTCTTATTGGAATTGGCGGCACCGGGGACCGCGTAATTGGCTATCGTTTAAAGGAGAGAGTAGCTTGTTTTCAAACCGTAGGGAAATTCAAAACAAGTTCACTCGGTGCTAGTTGATGTTTTGCGTGGTGGATTTTTTTTTTTTGTACCAGTGCCAGCTTGATTCACGGCATGATTCTACTCTTCTGTTCCTTTTTTTTTTTTTTTTTTTTTTTTTTTTTTGGAAGGACTCGTGAATAATGGCACAGACACACTATTGACAGAGATAGGTCGGAACGCGGTAATTAGAACAATCGGAGACCGATACCGTGCAAAGGACGTTTAGAGATCTGCGCTCTGGTAACTGTAGATCAAAGCAATTTACGCGCGCGACTCCACTGAAAGTCGGAATGCCCCTTTCGACATATTCGCTATGGAAATATCGCTGGTCGTGACCATCGTGGCGGATATATGTAATAGGGGTACCCATAAGTAATGCCGTTTTCAAAACCTCGGGATGCCGTATTTACGACCATAAATCTCTATTGTTCGATTTTCTTTTATGCTCCATTGTACACTGATTCTCTAAAAAAGAATCTTCTTTCATAAATCAATTCTCTTCTTAAAAACTGGGCTATCCAACCCGATAGTCTGGGAAACGAGCAATAATTTAATTCTTTCTTTCTTTTTTTTTTTTTTTGTAATGACATGACAATATCTCATTATAAAAATTTAACTATAACCTTTAATTACTGTATTCCGAAGAAAATCATTACCTTTTGACGTTTTTTTCAAATTTAATAAACATTGCCATCTAGTGACAATATTTTAACTTATCACAACATAACTTATATCCCGTTAAATATATTGTAATTAACTAGACATTATAGTTAAATATTGACGTTTAGTGTGCTTATTGTTAAATTATATTATGCATTAAAACTGTATTAAAACTCTTAAGTAAAATAAAATTTTGTACAGTATGAAAAAAACGACGTTATACTTATGGGTACCCCTAATACATCGACAGCTCGTGAAAAATGTTCGTCGAGGGGGGTCTTGCCAGATGAAAGTAAACTTGACGAAATGAGACGTCGCGACTGATCGAGCGGATTTGCAAGTTCGCGCAGACTTAGCACGTTATTGACTACAAACCTATTAATCGATCAGAAACTTCTTTGTTGCCAACGCTTATCAATTTGTTGGTTTCTTGCAATTCCAAAGATGATGAATATTTGTTTAATACACCAAATACTTGCGAGAAGAATACCCAGATTCGATAGTCTAGAAAAACTGTCAAATTTCAGAAAATAACTCGTAAATAACTGATGAAAGTGAAAGTGAAAAATCCCAAAGACAATAGAGTAGAGTTTAACAAAATAGAGAGTATTGTGTTTAATAAATTTAACGTGTTCTATAGATAATTATTTAAAACTGGCTCTACATGAAACAAATATTTTCATGATACTGATATTATGAAAATTAAAAAAAAAATGTGATTATTATGAAATTTCATTACCCTATAATGAAATATAAGAGAAAGTAGGACGACATAGTGAGCAGTTCAACGTAGAATTTGACACTTTTGAACGAGTATCGATTTCGTCGAATCAGCATCGATTTAGGATTTTAAAGGCAGCTTTCACTTCGAATTTAATATTTTGACATTGTTCCGATTTTTACCGCTGCTTCGACATTTTCGAGCGTGTTACTTATCGACACGCTATCGCAGATTTCGTTAGATTTCTGCGACTTGCCATTTCCATTGCAGCTTGCGACTTCAAAGCAAAAGTGAACCGCCGGGGCCGTACGTGTTAAACGCGCGCCAACTAAACTGATGACCCAAGGATAAAAAAAGACGAGGAGGAAAAAAGAACAGGCGAGCACGAAGCGACAATTATCTTAATCCAGTTGTTCTCTTGGAAAGCCACGCTGATTCCTGACCCGTATCGATAGATACCGTTATGGAAAAACGTAGATCGTGAGAGAGGAAGAGAGAGCTGTTAATATTCAATTACATGGAAGCTGAGTCGATGCATTGCACGTTATCGAAACGCGGGGTGAATCCTTAGACGAAGCGTAGCGGTCTACCACGCTGTCCTCTCGGTCCTGTTCTTGTTCAGATTCGTGTTTCGAATACGAGTAACTCTTGGAGTACGTGCGTACGTTGCCTCCCCCGCCCTCGTCCTCGTCCTCGTCCTCTCGCCCATCGACAACATTATCGTCCCTATTCCTCCGGACTCCGCCAGTTCCCCGTTCCATCCCTCGAACATCGCACAGCTTGTTTCGACGCGTCCGTAAAACATCAAAGTTTCTCTCTGTCTCTCTCTACCTCTCTATCTCTCTTCCATCTTCCCCTTACCAATGCATCATCATTTTTATCTTCTCATCGCGGGTCACGTGTGCGGTCACGTACAACACGCCCTCCAAACAATACGCTTTAACAAATATATCGACGAGGAACCGACGCGACTCCAAACGCATTACCGTTTTTGAATGGTTCCGCGAACCGGCCAAGGAAATGATTATCGAATAATGATCCCCGGCGAGCGATCCGATCGATACCGTGTTACACGTTTCGATGCTTAGGCGCGTCGCTTGCATACGAATCTACGTACATTTAGAGGAAGGAGGTGAGGGGAGGGGAGGGAAACGTGTCGCGCGGAACGGTGACGATGGCGGTTTGACGTGGCGTAGAATTAAATTTTCCCCGAAAAAAATTGGAAAGCAAGCGGCGAGGACGGTGAACAACAAAGTGGAGAATTCGGCCGGGGGAATTAGTTTTCGCGGTTAGTTTAGGCGGGGCAAGAAGACACGGTGGATCCGAGCGGCCACCGCAGGTTGGCGCTCCGCGCGAATCACAACACTGCCACGCGCGCCGCCGTGTTCTCCCGTGTCTTCTCCCGTACAGAGTTCCCCCAAAAATACTCTTTTGTATCGTAGAAAGCGAGCGAGAGAAAGAGAGAGAGAGACGTTGCATCGTCCAACTCTTTCCTTCTACAGACACGAACAAGAAGAAGAGAGAAGAAAATGAGAAAAACACAGATAGATAGATAGATAGAAAGAAGAAGTTCTTTTCTTACTACGTACTGGTGGAGCGAAGCAGGATGAAGACATACGGCGGGTCACTGTCCCGATATCACATTGGCGGTCGAACGCAGCCTCGTTGATCGAGACGCGAACGAAACGATCGACGCACGTTCGCTAGATCGTTCGCGTGCAATCACGCTTGGCCTGGTGGCGCCAGAAACACGGTCGTACACGCGACACGCACGAGGAGTACGACGTACGATGACAACGATAACAACAACTCCTTCCTTCCTTCCTTCCTTCCTTCCTTCCTTCCTTCGTCCCTCTCGCTCTCTCTCTCTCTTTCTCTGTCTACGACGGCGAGAGACGCGACGATGCCATATATCGTTCAGCAACGAACGAGAAACACTGAGACGAAGCAGCACGCGCCACCACCTTTTTGTACGAGCGAACTGTGTACTCACGGACGCCGACTGTGCCGCCGAGGGTTGAATGCGAACCAGCGGAGGGGTAAGAAAGTGCGCAGTAAGGAAAGCATGGGCTCCGCCCTCCGCTGCGTCCACCCTCGCACCCATCCCCACCCCTCGCAACCTACCTCTATTGCCTCGCTCTGTCTCTCTCTCTCGCTTTCTCCTTCGGAACAGACTTACGCTACCATCTGGAACTCTACCACCCCCCCCCCTCCCTCATCCTCCCTCCGCCGCCGCGACCGACCACCCCCGCGGCTTCCACCACTTCCGTCTGCCAGCGTAATATTACGGTCAGAGCGTGAGGAATGACCGTAGGTGTTTTCTTTTCTCTCTAGGTTTCGGCCTGATCCATCTCGACCTTCGCTCCCCCCTCATGCCTTGCCGCTTGCTGCTTTTCATACGGACGGACGGACGGCGGCGTGCTTGTTGTGACGTTACTTCTCCACACGCGGCGGATTTCTTACGTACGGCACTTATCCGACGAGCGAAAAAGAGAGAGAAGGAGAGAGAAAGAGAGGGAGGGACTCGTAATGGACGGCGGTTGCTCGTGTTTTTCACGAATGACGTATCGACACACCGGCGAGGATTCGCTGATAAAACGGACACGACGCAGGTGAGTCCGTAAGCCGGCTGGCTTCTACCTTTTTCTCTTTTAAATCGGACGTGTGACGTACATATTATCGAAAGTATGACGTATTACGTGCGACGAATGTTTGATGTCAGAATTATGCATGCGTATCATTCGCTAACGTTACATTTTATGGAGTCGCGTGACTATTATAAATTTGGGGATCGCAGAAATTTTAGCAAAAGTATGAATATTCGTTCGCTACGTTGTATTAATATATTGGCCGTATTTTATTTAAAATTATGTTCACGTGTGTACCAAAGAAATTATCTTTACGATTCATCGTCAGTAAATGTTTCCAATTATCGAGAGTATGACGAATTACATGCAATGAATGTTTGATGTTAGAATTAAGCACCCTTTGCTATCTATCCCGTATTAAACGTTACATTTTACAGAGTCGCGTGACTATTATAAATTTGGGGATCGCAGAAATTTTAGCAAAAGTATGAATATTCGTTCGCTACGTTGTATTAATATATTGGCCGTATTTTATTTAAAATTATGTTCACGTGTGTACCAAAGAAATTATCTTTACGATTCATCGTCAGTAAATGTTTCCAATTATCGAGAGTATGACGAATTATATGCAATGAATGTTTGATGTTAGAATTAAGTACCCTTTGCTATCTATCCCGTATTAAACGTTACATTTTACAGAGTCGCGTGACTATTATAAATTTGGGGATCGCAGAAATTTTAGCAAAAGTATGAATATTCGTTGGCTACGTTGTATTAATATATTGGCCATATTTTATTTAAAATTATGTTCACGTGTGTACATTGATATTAGAATTAAGTATGCGTACCCCTCGCTATCTATCCTGTTCTGAACGTTACATTTTATGGAGTCGCGTGACTATTATAAATTTGGGGATCGCAGAAATTTTAGCAAAGTATAAATAATAATAAATAAAATAATTTTAGCAAGTATAAATATTTGTATGCTGCATTGTATCAATATATTGGCCATATTTTATTTAAAATCACGTTCACGTGTGTACATTGATATTAAAATTGAGTATGCGTACCCCTCGCTATCTGTCCTATCCTGAACGTTACATTTTATGGAGTCGCGTGACTATTATAAATTTGGGGATCGGAGAAATTTTAGCAAAAGTATAAATATTTATATGCTGCATTGTATCAATATATTGGCTACATTAATACACGGTATATATTAATATACTGAACATATTGATACATGGTAAAATTATTATATTCACATGTATCACC
Source organism: Frieseomelitta varia (assembly GCF_011392965.1). NCBI lineage: Eukaryota > Metazoa > Arthropoda > Insecta > Hymenoptera > Apidae > Frieseomelitta > Frieseomelitta varia. The sequence goes on along the minus strand of NW_025110199.1, from coordinate 50,465 downwards.
AAGGAATTACCTTCGGATAAACTCCCCTTACGATTTATCGTCAGTAAATGTTTTAATTCGTATCACACACACCCAAGATTCGTACACCTTCTGTATGCCTAGACTTGCGAAAATATTTGTTCAGGTAAAAGGCAGGCCCGCCAAGTGGACAAGTTCGAGAAGCCCTGTTTTAGAGAAGCTCGCGTTCAAACAAACTTCACGCTAAAACGCAAGATCGATTTATCGTACCTTTCATCGTGCCTACGTGTATGTACAACCATACGACGTCGTATATAATCGCCTATCGATTAACGCGTTTCAAACTCTTTGCGCTGTCTCGCTCACTGTCTCAGTATCTCGACGTACAAAAGTCATTACGAAGGGATTAATCATATCGATTAACCTCGAGGTTTTTGTTTCCCTGTCTCTCTCGAACGATGGAGATTGATTCCAACGGAGAGAGAGAGAGAGAGAGAGAGAGAGAGAGAGAGAGAAAGAGGGAGGTTAAAGATATATGGAGCGCAATCAAAGTTTCGGGATCAAGGAGCCGAGGTGTGTTTCCCACTTCGATTATCTTCGTTCCCCACGCTCGTTTTCACCAACTTCGGCGCTCGAACCGAAACCCCTTAAATTTCGCAACCGACTGGTTTACGGGGCGATCGAACGTTTCGACACGCTCGATCACAGAGACCGATTGTTCGTATCGCGGATCCTCTCTCCTCGGCCGGTCTTTGTCTCTCGGGCGCTAATGTCGCAAAAGCAGGAGACGCTCTCAGCCGTGCGATCGAACAAGACCTTTGAGTTCCGCGGTGGAAATTGGAAATTCAAGAAATCGAGACGGAATGCCGTTACGGAATGCGAATTCCGTCACCGCGGGAGCCGCGCGTTGCTCGTAATAAGCGCGCTAATCGAATCGGAAACCGGTTTAGCGCCTCGATAATGCACGATTCACTCCGGACGGGTCGCCTCGCCTTTTTCTCAGTTTATCGCCAGATAAATTTCCCACCGTCGGCTCACGTTTTTTCTGTGTCCGTGGATAGCTTCGTGAACGCTCCACCGAATAAAATACGTCGGTCTGGATGAAAAATTTGAAGAAGTTCGACTCGAGACATTAACCACGCACGCGTCAAACAAGACCGGTTTTAAAATTTAATTTAATCCCGTCGAACGTTTCGTTTTATTTAGTTTGAGAGTGTGCGGTGGCGTGCTTGATTATTTCTAAACGACGACGAGTATACTCGACGAAAACGTAAAGCATGTGAAATGTTGCTGTACGATTAAGTATTGAATCATTTTTGGTGTTTCTTTGAGAAATTTTCAATTTTATTTACGGTATTTACGGCATTTGACATTTTATTTTTTGAAAATTATTCTATGGAAAAAGAAACCATTGAAAATTCAAACTTGAATTGTCATCAATTCACAAGAAGAAGAAGAAAAAAACTCTGACAATTTGTAAGACTAAATCAAGGAAAAATATTTATGTTCGAAGTATACCATAAACTATATATCAAAAATTATTCCAAGAAAAAAAAGCAAAACGTACGAGAACTAAGCAATACTTCGCACTCGCAAAAAACAAGCCAAATATAGATTTTGCAAAGATAATGAAACAACTAAATCTTGTACGATTGCGGAAAGTGTACGAAGAAGGAACTCATCATCTGTAAAATGATGCCTATGCCTCCCATCATTTCCTGTTTATGTTAAAATATAAAAATAAAAACATACGATTATTATTTTGTTATTATTTAAAAGTTTTAACAAATTGAAAATCCGTATTTCTTTAAAAAACGAAAATCACCGATGATTTGAAAAATAAGTGTTGCAAAGTGACGGTACGATTAACCACGTGCACGGTGGAAGATTTTATTCGGGTTGAGTTCGATATTGGTCGCATTCTTTCGACAAGGGGGTGCTGCCTCGATATTCGTTCAAAAATATTTGATATTCGTCGACAAAGGTTTCGTATTCCACGATCACCCGAGACCTGTGCCGTCAGCCTTATGCGAGTGCTGTAGTCACTTGTTCAATTGTAGCATTTTCTCAAGTTTCGGCGAACATTCGTAACAAAGAAGGGACGCCAATATAGAAATCTTTGTCCCTAGTTGTATCACGTATACACTTCATCTACGGTACGGTCGACTCTTTCGAGTTTATCACCTTTTGTCACGGTCCGCGAGAACCTTTCAACAACTCACGTTACGAGCATAAAGCATGTTTGTCTCTTTCTTTCTTTTTTTTTCCACGGCGGACATTTCTCAATAAAACTAAATTTATTTGTTTATCAATGATGTTAACCTCGTGGCTATGGTGTCGCTTTTAAAAAACCTGTATCTAGAACGACGCGATGACAAGTATACTCGTCAAACGCAGAATATGTACGTTAAACTGTAAGGAAATAACGCTAGTTTCATTAATCAAAAATCAATAATTTTATTGTTCAACTTAACTGACATTAACCCTTATCACAAGAACTCTTGTGTTGAGTCACACTATTTTTAAATTGCTAGTGAAATTGTCCAAAAAAAGAAAAAACAAAATTAGTTTGGAGTGCAAAGGGTTAAGTTAAATTTTGTCTCGCGCGTAAAGAAATATTTAGAAATGATGCGAACGAAACTAGTCAAGCCTGGTCTCGAAATATTCTAAAATGTCTAAAATTTACAAATATGTTTTGCTTTCCAAAAAAAAAAAAAAAAACTGAATTTAAGTACTTTTCTAAGTACTAAGTAGTAACTAAGAGATTAAATACACTTCAAGAAAGACTAAGAAACAATTATTTCTTTCTTCGTTAATCCTTGTGGAAAACGTGCCTTTTAACGTACAAAAAGAGACTAAAAAAGATGCAGACGTACGTGAGGAAAAAAAACATTTCTGGCTCGTGCAGATTTCGAATGATTCGACTCGTTTGAATATGATTCGAAAAAGGACTGAGATACGATTGTTTCCTTTCTTCATTGGCCCTCGTGGAGGAAGCATTTGCACCCTCTGGCGTGCAAGAAAAGAAAAGGATGCAAACATGCGTGGTCGGTGAGTAAGAAAATGATAAGAAGGGAAACATCCTGGCTGATGTAGATTTCGAATGATGACACGTCTCAGCGCCGAGAGATCGCTGTCATTACAGCACACTCGTACTCGGGGCGTTAAAGTATCCGTAATTTGTATGATGTTGCCGAAGACCACGCGAAGAGAGTACTATAATACCGAGTGATTCCACGATACATACGGAACGTGAATATTAAATCTAGATAAAATGTCAGAGCATCAGTCGTGACGAGACCGCGCGGAACAATATGATGCAAACATTATGTCAGTCGTGACCCTTTCTCTCTCTCTCTCTCTCTCTCTCTCTCTCTCTCTCTCTTGGCAACAAGAAGCGTGAAATCTGCGTCAAACACAGAATCATGGCACTCTCAACTGAAATATAGGGCATCTCGTGCATCTTGCCGCAATTTCTTACAAACCTGTAAACTCAACTTCTCTCTCTCTCTCTCTCTCTCTCTCTAACGTTCGATGCAAATGCCTCTTTGACCGTGTAATGACCAAACTCCACTCAACTTTAGTTCGACAACTAATTGGGAAGGGGCGAACCAGGTTAACGTACAACAGTTTCAAAGTATTAACGTCGGAGAAACGCAGCAGCTAGACGACCCGTTAATAGGACCAGGGCCGCGCAACTTCGCGACTCGCAACGTGGAAAATTAAAGTTAAAGGAGAAATCGGGGGAGCAATGATTAATACGAAGGGAAACATCTGTAAGACAAATAGTCACGGGAGAGCTTCTTGCTCCGACTGGAACGAGCAACAGTGCAATTACGGAAAAAGTTGAAAAAGAAGCTTGTCAGACCATTCTTCGAAACTATTTAGGTCACTAGGTGGGCGAAAGAAGTTGTTGAAGAAACATGACAATGGCAAGAACCAATTCCATATTATCCGATGGCGTACGATAAGTAGTAGTTGCGCTCGTTGAGGATAGCGAGGCAGGGATATATCGTTGAAAATGAGAGCCTTCCAATAGATAGTTAAATTCCACAGATCGTTTCTCACGATTAATAAACGAACGTAATTTCGCAAAAAGGTAATTTCGCTGCGCAATGACGTTGAAAATGTCAAGGTATACGTCGGACTGAAATCCGTATTGAAATTAGTGCTGTGAACGAATCTGTTTACTCTTCGTTGCGACACACACACACACAGACACATAGCTGGTTCGATCTCGAAACCAGGAACTGCGGTGGCGGCGTTTCGAGCTCGCGAAAATCCGGCGAACCGATGGTGAGAAACGGGAACCATCGCGGGAAACGCGCTCACGTTCGGCATAGGACACTCTCGGCGATAATACGAATAAATCAAGCCCCGAGAGTGAATTTCTGTTATCCTTCTTCTTGCTCACGCGTTCCACGAGTGTGTGAATATATCTGGTCGATAGTTCTAACGGCCACCGCCGCATCGAACAATGATCGATAGCGTAACTTGTGCGCGTTCGCGAGGGAGAAAGTTCTAGGGTGATTTTATGGCGACGACGACGAATGAAGATCGCAGTTCACGCTGCTGTTTGGAAAGAAACGCGATGACACGCGGTGAGCGAGGGATGCGATCAGCGAGGTAGACAACGTCAGCCAACGTTGGTTTTGCGAAATGACAGAAGGAACGCCATCCAACGGCAAGCAACGAAAACTGAGCGCATCGTCTGTTCCAGAGTGATAAGCGAGACGATTTCGGCCGTGGGAACGCGCACCCTTACATCCCCACGCTAACCCTTCGCAGCCAACTCGGAAGAGTTTCGCGCTCTGTCGACTTCTCTCCTCCCCTCCACCTCTTTACCACGGTTGGCTATCCGACGTCGGATTCCGACCGTCTTTCCATCACCTCGCGCGAACGCGGCGTTCTCACGCGAAAAAATAATACGCGAATGCCTCTCGTTACGCGCGAAGAGAAATACTCGGATCGTCAATGAGTCGTAGCTTATCGCCAGTAGCTATCTCGACGGGGGGCGGGATTTCTCGCAAAAGTCCGACCGCTTTTAACCACGTCGAGCATTTTTTGTTTCAAAATTTAATTAATCTAACTAATATTTTTTTTATAATACTTTTATATAATTATATTTTCATTATTTGTAATATTTGATTAATTTAACTAACTAGTTTCAAATGTATTCAAGTAAAACAAAATAGGCAAAAAGATACAATAAATTTATTACTTCTCGATAATTTCTATCTAGCGATATATCATAGCCGACGAGAAAGCGACGAATTGTTGTGTATACGGTTTGGGTCACTCGTTATGGTCCGCAATCGGTTGCCGGCGCAAGAGTGGTCAAGTACATTTAAGTAAAACAAAATAGGCAAAACGAAATAATAAATTTATTACTTCTCAATAATTTTTATCCAGTGATATATCCCGACGAGAAAGCGACGAATTGTCGTGTATACGGTTTGGGTCACTCGTTATGGTCCGCAATCGGTTGCCGGCGCAAGTGGTTAAACACGTTGACGGTGATCACCCCGTGACCGACGCTACTAACTTCCTTAGCTTATGATATTCATCTTAAACCAACCTTTAAAATCTTGCTACGGAAATGAATTGAGCCGCGATTCTCGAAGCATTCATAGCTGTAATTTCAGCAAAATTGTCTAACAAGAATGACTAAGTGCACTGCAACGCCATTATTTCACGGGTGACTAGCGAAATAAACACGCTGTTGACAAGAATATGATTTTACTTCATCATATTATTTGATATTTTGCCATTATACGCTAAGAATAATGGAAATTATACTGAGCGCACTATATAAAAAGTGCGTGGCAGTCTCAACGTGTCAGCCACGCGCGCAGGCAACTGGTTCACGACGGACCATAACGAGCGACCAAACCAGTGTAGTACAGTAATTCGTCGGTATCGCTTTCTTTTTAAACTCGTCGGAGATAAATTCTTTATTTGTTTATGGGTTATGTTTAAATATACCGAAAACTGAAGAAAATATTGCAATTTTGGGACAAAAAAAATCCTCGACGTTCGTGGCACGCCATTCCAGCGTTGTGTAAACTTAATCGCATTATTTGTCGGTGCGACGCGGAGCGATCGATTTAATTGACATTAGAACGTAATCTGGGAGATATTTAGAACGGTGGACGGTACATGTAGCACTCCTTCCCTCGCAGCTGCGCGTAACACGCGTCTGGGAAATTCCGCCGTAGGAAGGGAATACGTAAGTACGTGGCGATTAAATCAACCTCTCGCCGATTAATAACAACCGAAACTGGCTCGAACGAGAAAACGATGATCACCGCGACACGACTTCTTCCGTCTCCCTTCTTCAATTTTGAGGCTGAGACTGCCTCGGAAGAGCCTGTAATTACGGCTGAATGAAGACATTACCTTAATTGCCCAATGGTTAATTGCAGCAGTTGTAATTACGAGTTTCGAAAGAAACATCCTTGCCAGCTCGTTTATCGATGATTTATATCAGCGGCGCTCCGGCGCTTCAGTCTCGCTTCGTTTAGCCACGAAGGAAATTAAAGGGGAACCGGAAAGTCTCAAAGCTTTCGATGGAAAAAGGGAAAGAGGAAAGCCGCGGGCCACGAAAGAAAAGAAACGAGCGAAAAACGAGCGGGGAGAACGGGCGGGAAACGAGGGCAATAACGTGTGGGTTTATTAGCGACGATAGATAGACACTTGGGGAGAGAAAGGGGGGGAGGCGAGGGCCGCTCGTTTAAGTATTTACCCACGCTCAAAGGACAGCGAGAGAAGAGAACGAGAAAGAGAAAGAGAGAGAGAGAGAGAGAGAGAGAGAGAGAGAACGTCGGCAGCCGCGGTGGTCTCTCCTTCTCTCTGTGTTTAGTGGCCATCAAGGAGGAAGCAGAAGGAAAACGAGACGCGGGGGTAATGCAAAAAAGGAAGGCAAGAAGGAAGAGAGGGGAAAAAAAAGAATGAAGAAGCGATGTTGCGGTGCCGCGGGAGGGTTTGGGAGGTAAGGAAAGATGAAAGGGAGAAAGCAAAAAGGCAAAGCAGAGAGTAGGCCAATCGCTGAGAGGGAGATGAGCCACGGAAGACGAACGCGTGTAAGCTTGTTAAAGAACGAAGAGGAAACGAGATGATATTGGGGAGCCGGGACAGACCGGACGAGGGGAAAGGGTAGCTAGAAGGATTCAAATATGGCGTGGGACAGCAATGGAATGTTGGTAATATACTAGCGAGACATTTGTTTTGGTCGTTTTGCCCGGTGTCTCTCACTCTGTTGGACTGTTGTCGGTTTTTTTTTTTTTTTTTGCCTTCATCTTCTTTCGTTTTCCTCTCAACACCAAATTCTCACTCTCTCTCTCTCTCTCTCTCTCCTGATTCTTTCCTTCTCCTTCAAAATATGTTGCCTGTGTCTCTCTGGGAGACCCGGGGTGCTGAGCAAACCGCAAACGTTTATTACGTTGTTGGTCTCCCTGCGTCCTTCGGTTCGGGGTTTCGCTCGGAACCGTGCAGGAGAAACCTGCGTATCCTCCAGATGCAACGATTTCCGCCGACGCCACGAAATACACACACACATATATATATATATATACACACGTCCCGATATCCACGTCTGTGTCTCCACGGATCGATTTACTTCGCGTCTGACGCCGTAACTGGGACTTCCCCTCTTGCATAATCGCCAGCCCGACGGAGTACCGCGCATAATTGCGAATATTTCAGGCACACCGACTGACTGACTCTGCGTGTACATACAGCGGCTCTCGATTCTCTAATTTTAATTTAATTTCACTTCATTTCATTTCGTTTCGTTTCATTTCATTCCATTTCATTCCATTTCATTTCATTTCGTTTCGTTTCGTTTCGTTTCGTTTCGTTTCGTTTCATTTCACTTCAATTCAGTTCGGTCGGACAGTACGGTCATGAAGTTTCCTTCTTGGAAAAGGAAGAAAAAGTAACGTGACCGGGGGAATCAAGGTCGGTATCATGGTAGAAAAATAAAGAAAATGAGAGTATTAACCCCGTGACATACAATGACATCACGCGTTTCCGTAAAGGACCGGAAGTGAATTTGTCAATTTGTTCGTCATTTTTTATTAATTTTCTTTACAAGTATCGCGTTCACGACATTTTGCAACGCCAGTACAAGAGTACAGAAATTGCCTTTGTTTACACGAATGTGTAAAATGACAGACAAATATAAATATATATTAAATATATATAAAATATAATTTTTTGGTCACATCGTGTTTCGTTTAATTCGTATACCAAGAGATTAACATATACATGTAACAATTACAGTAATAGATACTAAAAAGAATAAGACAAAAATATACAGCAGTTGTGGCAACTACTACTACTACTACTACTACTACGATGAAAACAACAAGCATCAGGCAGAGCGCATGAATCGAAAGAACGAAGAACACGCAGCGCAGCAAGTAAAGAAAGAAACGGCAAAGTGTGCTAGTGGGTAAAGGGGATGAGTTGCGCTAAGGTGTCGCTGAGGCTGACCAGGTTTTTATACGTCTCTCTTCGTCGCCGATTGCAGCGAAGGAATCGTGGAGGGAGAGAAGAAGTTGAGAAATTCCAGCGAAAAAAGAGAGTAACGACGAAGTCGCAACTGAATGCCTGACACGCTTGGCCGCGTCATTCGAAACGTTTCTTCTTTTCTCTTTTTCTTTTTCTTTTTTTTTTTTTCCCCCCAATCGACGACTTCTGAATGGGACGGTGTCAATCATCGGTGACCGTTGTGTTAATAGAGGTTAATGAGACGAGTCACTGTATGCAAGTTGGGGCGTTTATCGATTTCACTTCGAGCAGGCGTTAATTATCTCGGGTGCGAGCGACATTCTTCTCGAGACCGAGACCGAGCCGAGCCGAGCCGAGCCGAGACGAGACGAGACAAGACGAGACCGAGTCATATCGCGGGCTGGGCTGTTACACGAGACAAATCGAGGCTGCGGCCGTCCCAGATTACCGCGCGACGCGTTTACGAGCTTCCAGCCCAGCAAGAGAGCGAGGTGAGTATCAACTTCGTGCGTCTGACCAACTCGTTTGCTAGGAGAGAAGAATGCAGTCTACGTGACGTTGCATGGCCATCCAGTCGTTTCTTTCGACTTTCCTCTCTTTCTCTCTTTCTCACAGACAGAGGCACGGTGTCCATACGATTGTTCTCGAAATGCGACGAGACCGAAACTTTCTCGCAAGTTTCTTCTCGTTAGTTCGACGCCAAAAGCGAGGAGGGAGGATCGAAGAACCCCACAGATACTTGGAAATCGATACGGTTACACAGTTTTAATTCACCCACAGTTTAACGACTCCGTTTCAGAAGGAAAATTCTGACTCGAGCTCGCGGCGGAAACAATCGAGAAACGAGTAACGCCGCTTAAACTTTGTCCCTCGAAGACGCTGATACCAGGGTCCGGTAGAACTCTCTGTTTCTCTTTCTCCCTCGAGCATTATCCGCGAATTTACCGACTTCCCGTTTTCTCGGCACGTTTCCCGTTTCGGGTGATCCTCCTTCCTATCGTCCAACGATATTAATAACGGAGGGAAACGTCGTACATCGGCGAGAGGCATCGATAATCAATAACTACGGGAACAGAGAGAAAGAGAAAACGAGCAGATTCGCGAAGAACGATCGCCGATTCACGGTCGTTGAACGGATGAAGGGGTGAAAATGGCAGAAAGAACAAGGACAGAGGAACCAGGGAGGGAGGAAAATTGTTCCGATTGTTCCGGTGTTGGACGAACGAGCGCGGTGATTCTCTTTCGAGAAAATGTAGAACATGTGGTGTGTTTTCTACCGCTGATCTAGATTTCTATATCGCGGCGCGGCGTGGGTGGAACCGATACGAGGAACACGAGCGAGAATACGACAGCCCGTAGGCGAGCTGAAACATCGCGACAGAATGGTCGGAGGGGGGACACGGTCCCAAATGGGCGTATTGTAACGCTCGGTAATTGTATATTAAATCGTACGATTTGTCTTTCGAAGGTGTCTGGCGAAATTGTCGTTGCCCCTGAGGTTTCGAGTCGGGTTCTCTATAGACTCGAGAGCGCGCCATACCACGCAGTAGATAGTGCCGCGCGCAATAATGGACAGACAGACGAACGAACGACGAACGGACGGACGGATGTGCACGGCGCTACACACGCGCGTGTACACGCGTCGGGGAATGTAACAGACACGCCTCTCTCTTTCTCTCTCTCTCTCTCTCTCTCTCTCTCTCTCCCCCCGACTCTCGCTTTCGATCTGACCAAGTCTGAATCGAGCACGACACCTCACACCGCGCTACGCTTCCAACGAGGAAAAAAGAAACTTATCTTTCTCATCGCCCTCGCAGCGCGGTGTATCCGTGTCGCGTCCAAGGCTTTTTCCTCTAGACTCTTGGCTTGTCTCGTCTCGTCTTGTGTCTTGTGTCTTGGCTTCGCTCGGCTCCGCTCGGCGCGGCGCGTTCGTGGAATCCGGATTTCTCCGACCATGGCTATTTTGCAATTTCGAGAATCGAGAGAGGTTTTCGGTGTGTATGTGTGTGTGCTTCTAACCCGACGATAATTCCACCTCCATCCCCCTCTTGAAAATCCATTACTGGCGCGTATGATATACACTCGCGTTTTGCGGGGGGAGAGAACCTGGGGCCTGTCTACATTCCGCGCGACCCCCGATTCGGCGACAAACGATCAAACGGCCGGCTTCTGCGCGTTCGGTATTTTATGAGGCGAACAGAAGTTGCAAGGTGGCGAACCGGAATTGCAAGGGGCAAGAGAAAGAGAAGGAACACCGCGGGAATCCAGAAGCACGCACACACACACACACACACACACACACGCGCGCGCGCGAGGGGATTATGTCCTCCGCCGGAATTTATCTCGATTCATCGTCCTTCGACTTTCCCTTATATACGCTCCTGCGTCTTACACGCCAGTACATATGTACGTACACGCGCGAAAGTATGAATTACACGCATTATGTACGCATGTGAACAGGCGCGCGTCGCCACTTGCATGTTCGGCCTGTTATATATGCCAAGGCTGAAGAGAGGCAGATGTATATTTAAATATATATATATATATATATATAAATATAGGTGTGTGTTTCTATCTAAGTAGAATAATTCGTTAAGAGACCCCGGGTCCGCGAGAGAGAGTAAACAGAGAAACCTCAACGCGACGACGTGTCGTTGAAACGTCACGAGGAAACGGCGCGAGTGAGTGAGGCTAATCTCCCCTCCGTCGAAAACGACGGTTTACGTTTAGGCCAGTCTCTGTCCTCGTTTATTTTTACCCGCCACCGTGCTCTCTCCTCTCTGTCACTCTCGCCGGACAACGTACATACGTATATATTGCAACCCGATAGCCTCGGTTTCGCGCTCGATTAAGCCGACGACGATCTTCGCTCGATCGAATAATTATCCGTTCACGAGAAGCCGACGGGAGAGGCAACACCCGTTCGAATGGGACGACGTGTACACATATACCGGGAACGGTACAGCGTACACGCCCGACGGAACGGGGGAAATAGGTTGAAACGGGTTTTTAGGGCAACGAAATGTGGGCCGATTAACCGAAGCTATTCCGGGATTTTTACCGTTGAAATTCCGGACGGGAGGAGAAAAAAATTTTGCGAGTACGCGCAACGACCAACGCCACACACACACACACACACACACACACACACACACACACAAACACATATCCATGAAGAACCCTCCGTGTACGCGCATTAACGCGCCACCGAGTCGCAACAAGTGCAAACTACGCGGAGTTGGGTGTCGAGGAAGGAAAAGGCAGTGTCGAGCCGTTTACGACTGCACCGTGTGTAAATACGTGTGTACACGAGAGGAACGAGAGGAGAGAAGAGTAGAGAAGAAGGAGAGAAGAGAAGAGAACGTGGGTGCCCTTGTCTGTTTGACCGTGCGAACGCTTTTGGGACATCGCGAGAGTACACACGGGTGGAATGTGTTCCCATCACGTGCCGGTTATATTACACACACACACACACACACGCACATACACACAAACACACGCATACTCGCTCGCTCGGCTGTACACGCTCGAATGAAATATAGTTCGTGGAAGGTAAAACCTAGGCACCGCCGGACGGCAAGTTCACGCTCACGCGCGCGCCGCTTTTACGTAGCTACAGTTTGCATACTAAATGTTGTCGAACAACGACATTCGTATATAAATGGAGAAGGGCAGTCACGTTCCCTCCTCGCTCCCTCCTTTCTTCTCTGACGCGCATCGTCATCCCCGCGGCCCGTCTGTCTTCTTTCTCCTTGCCAGTTCGTTAGCTCCTCCCTCCTCCACCCGCTTCATTGACCTTTCACCCACCCTTTGTTCTCGAGACGATCCCGCGCCGAATTGTTTCACCGACCAGTTTCCACGACATCGACACCTGTTCGTTTTTTTGTAATTTTTTTAATTAGGCGGCCAATTCTTCGCAAAATCGGCGTGAAGATCGACGTTTCGTTCCGTAAAAGGCACGTGACGATTGAGCAAACAAACGTTAAACGTTAAACGTTGGCACCGGGGGATCGACTTTCTCGATCGTTGCACTTTGATTCGGACTCCGAAGCGAATCGGCTGGACGACGAAAGGGGATCGGCTCGTCGACGAATTGGCCCGTTTCAACGGGCGTATCGAGTTAAAACTCCATCCCGGCGAGAGGGGTGAGAAGGGAGGGGGGGGGGGGGTGACCCGCCGCGACGAAGGGAGGGAGAACAATCGTACAAAACCGATACTCGGCATCGATGCCGAGCGTTAATTAACGCTCTTGTTCAGATGGTAATGGGGATAGGATGAAGGCAGCTGGCCATCACGCCAGTTCAGTTAATTAGCGCTGATCAATTCGCGCCGTGGAAGGTGATGCCGGACGTAACCGGCGATGCTCGATGATTGTTTCGATTTTCCAACGCCACCGGACGCGCGCGTAAATGTCGTGCGTGATTTTTTGCGCCGGATCAAGAAGCCGCGTGGCTGAGGCTGAGGAATCCCTTTCGCGTCTTACAATACAATGCCACGGCGAATATATTCGAGCACTGTGTATTTTTGCGTATTGTATATACGTTTGTATTTTTATATTTTGTTTTGTACGTTACATGTTTTTGTGTCGCACGTCTTCATACGTCGCGTTTCGGATATTTACGTTCACGAACGTAACGTGTGTAAACTCGCGTAAAAGAACCTGAACCCAATGGAGCGCCGCCGGCAAGGGAATATTCTTTGCGCGTTATGATAAATATAATGCTACGGTGAATATATTTTGTATATATTTTTCTACATGAACATTATTTTTCTGTACATTGCACGCGTTTCGTACAAACGGTTCCCCCAACGAAGAAAGCGACGTTTGATCCATCCACGGTGCCGTTCAAAAACTACCAGTTGCTGTCATCAGCTGCTCCAGTGCGATGAATAACGCAAACGAAGCAACTATCCTCGAAATCGAATACCTCTGTGATAATGGTGGCGTTCGCTGTGACGCACGACCTTCGTTCATAGAATGGCTCGCGACTGTCCGACCGAAGGCACGTGCAGCCGTTGAAAAATCGGCTGTTGTGGATCACCCGGTAGAAAACGAGACTCGCGTTAGGCGATTTTCCCGCGTTCGACCGCTATTCGCTGAAACATTTATTGGCCAGCGCTGTTGTGGTTCTGGCGCCGAGCACCACAAGCAAAAAAATAGTGACGAGGCTAGATTCGGTAAAAGGCGCGTGTTTGCGACAAGAATGCGGGTAATTGCCGGCGTTGAACACTGGGCCACCGGAGCGGAAACGTCAGTTGAGACTGTTACGAAAACGATAGACAGGGGGCGACCTACAGACAGACAGACAGACAGACAGATTCTGTTCTGCGCAGTCTGTTTCCCTTTCTTTCTCACGCAGCGTCCCCTTTTGTAACGTACGAAATGTTAAATGTACGCGCGTGTGTGCTTGCAACTGTCCTTGTCTTCAGACAATTTTCAGACTAACCCTGAATGTTTGTCATATATATTACTAAAAAAAAAAAAAAGAAAAAATCGCAGAAATATTTCCGACCGACAAAATTCGACTTCCGAAGAGACAGAGTTCAAGGAACAACAAAAATAATAATAAACGTACGAAATGCTAAATATATCTGCACATCGTCTCCAACGATTTTCAGACGAACCCTCTGCTTATATCTGTAAAAAGAAAAAATATTTTCGATTGACGAAATTGAAAGTTTCAGGAACCACAACAATAATAACGAACGTTACAAAGTGCTAAACATAGATTCACGTCGTCTCCAATAATTTTCAGGCAAACCCGAACCTATTTATATTCATGTCTGTCACAAAGAGAAAATCTTCCAACGAGCTAAATTTCCCGATTGACGAAAAATTCAGAATGGACACAGTTGGACGAACAGCAACAACAACAAGAACGATAGTAACAATTATTATTATTTAATTAACGCCAAGAACAATGTTCACGAAAGAGCTTGGAAAATAGATTTGAATATTTTCGGGGTTTTCATAAGATGCAGATTGCAAACCCGTTGATTATTTATCAATCGCGAAAAATTCATTTCATTTATTAAATATCGCGAGAATTTTATTTTGAATAACTTACGCGTCTTTGTATTTTTATTTATATATTTCTACATTTATATATGTGTGCGTCGACGTGTATATGTGTGCCTGTGTACACGCAAGAATTCTCGAGCTTGAAATTCAAATTAAAATAAAATTGAATTCATTTGGAGCGAAATTAAATTAAAGCGTTAGAAAGTAACTGGTAAAAAAAAACGCGCGTGATTCAAGTAAGAGCGTACGGGCAAATTCATTAGATTAAATGATAAAACGAACCAACATCCGCTGTCTAATCACCATAATCGCGTTAACAAATCGCCGAATAACAATAATTATTTCTAACGAGTCGCCGCAAAAAACGTTGTCATTGGCATCGCGTCGAATAGAGACGCTGCGACGCTATGGAGCACCATGACGTCATCCGCTTTCACGGTGACGAAGGCGAGGCAAGAGCATCGAAGGATCGTTATGGTAGGTACACGTTCGCGGATCGAGCGTGGCCGCGGCGTTCGTGCTTGCGTTTTCTTACGCAAGCCCGGGAAAATAGAGTCACGGTAAGGAGATTGCGGCGCAGAATGTTAAAAAGGGAAGTGGCAAGCGACGAGCAGCAATAAAAATTTCGTTTGCGACGTGTACGCGAATAGGGACTCGCGAACGACGGCTGGAGGTTGTTGCGCAACTCGATCGAGCCAAGCACCACCGCCATAAAACTACAATAAAAATTCCCCGAGCACGCCGTGCTCGACGAGCTCTCTTTATTAACCAAACAGAATCGAAAAATCGCGGAACTACCTTGAGAACGGTTTGAAATTTATTTTCCAGCGAGCCACAGCTAAATTCGCTCGTATAAATTCGTCGGATTTCACTGCCAAGAAAACGGTAGACGAACTTCATTGCGAACGTCTGTTCGCAAGCTATCGCCTATCGTGGACAGGAAACGTATGAATATGCACGACATGTTGTTAAGTAGCACGATGGTTCCACCGGTGCGTGGATTATTTGATTTCAAGTCGGAGAGACGTTCGTGGAGCCGTCAAGAGTTTAGAGAAACCAGAGTGTGTCTGACCCTTTTCCTAAATGTCAGTGCACGGGCAAACACCGTTCTCGGAAATGGACCCGTATAATGCGTTAATCGCTTAACAAAAAGCGAAAGAGAGAGTGTTGTGTGAGTGTTTCCCTGCATGGTGATGGCACACGTGCGAGTTACTCTCACGTAGCATCGAGGAGCCTGTTTACTCGATTACAGTAAACCCGGCGCAGCCAAAACCCTGTTGTCCAGATGTAAACATCGTCATCCTCGTCGTCTTGGAAGCTGGCTCGTTACAAATCGGTTTGCTTTTTCATGGCGTCGGCGTCGATCGCGCGTAAAAGGACTCGGTCTCGCTCTTTCGCCGACCACACAGAAACGATCGTGGACCGCTTCGTTCGAGAACCGTTCGAGCCTTCGCGATTGTTTCACCGTGGACAAACGGCGGACAATTCATGTACATACTTAAGTACGATGAGGTAAGAAAGGATTCGCCCCTGTCGATCGTCGATCACGCGATGAGAGCTACACGATGACCAACTTACAAGAAGCGATTACTAGTTTTGTTAAACGAGTGATTGAGAACGTTTCTACAATACGAAAACGTGAAAAAGTGACCACCTCTCTCTCTCTTTCTCTCTCTCTCTCTCACTGTGCGAACGTCCTCGACCACTAGACGCTCACTGGTTTTGTTTTCCACTCGTATTTTGTTGCACACTGAATCTAAATTGGTTTAACGAACTCGCAAACAGTTGGCAAAAACAGCGAATCTCTTCCAATATTCACGTCACGTGCATGGTTACTCGTTTACCTGTCTGACGAATTCGAAACCGATTGATTAAATTAATTCCCTCAATCCTCCCGTCAACTGAATATAGATGTGCCCTTTTTCACGTCGTATCTTACGTACTTATCATCCTATCGTACGTACGTTATTATACTTTTTCGTCGTTAAAATATATGTTCCGCGAACTTAAAAATGTCATGTGAAATTCGGCAAGAAACGCTCTGTTACAGAGTTGCGAATAAATAGTGTATACATGAATTGTGCAAGTAGTAACAATATACAGACAATGTCGTTAAGTACGCGTCTCTTTTCATGCACTTAATTTCGTATTAATGCGGTTAATTGTAATAATACTATACCATGAAAAATAGTTTCTATATTTATATTACAATATTTTTAATTATAATAATAGTATAGTTTCTATATTTATATAGAAACTATATATAGAATATATTTATATATAAATATAGAAACATATATAAATATTTATATTATATATTTATATAAGTTTATACAATAGTTTTTATATTATATAATATTATTTATATATTATTTATTATATAATAAATTATTTATTATTTATTTATATTATATAATATTATTTATATAATAGTTTCTATATTTATATTACAATATTTTTAATTATAATAATACTATAATGTAAAAAATAATTTTTCTAATAATAATTCCACGAGCAGCTTGATATCGGTGAACAAAGCTGCATAGAGTTTTGCTGAATTTCAATAAAATTACGTTTCTAAACTAAAAAACAAATTATACCTAATAGTATGAAATAATGTTAATAACAAAATTTCATAATCGTTGGTATTTTTTTTCTTCTAGAAAATAGATCAAGCAGATCGAGCTTAAGCTTGGGACACCGTGTATAGAGAAATGGCGCAAAGAAAAGAAAAAGATTCAAAGAGAATTCTTTAAAAAGTCCAATTGAAAAGAACGGCCGCCGCTGCAACAAAGAGGCAGCTCCCGATAATTTCAGCGAATCAGCCGAGTAACCGAATGAATTATACGCCGCGGATTTCTAGCCGACTAACGTTTCTCGAGGGGGAAAGAGATCTTTCGCTTAAATCCCATCTCTAGCTCCATTATACTCTAATGATCGCTTTCCCGCACTTTTCAATTTATGGAGTTGGTGTCTTTAATCACGTCGGTGACTTTCAAACGCGGCGGCTGAACATTCTCACCGAATCGTCGCGAATCTTTGAACTTTCTTTTTCTTTTCTCTCTCTTTTTTCTTTTTTTTTTNTTTTTATGGAAGCAGAGAATCTTGGAACTTTTCCCGAAAGCAGAGGACGAGAAGACTACTCCTAGGAGGAAGTTTCCGAGCAGCGAACCAAAGAGGCCGAGAGTGGTGACGAAACGAGGTTGGCCGAGCAGCCGCGAGGTCAGTGACTAAGGCGAGAAATATAAACGTGAAACGCGATATATAACTGTCTATTGACGTTCCGAAGAGACCTTTTACCGATCGACAACTGACCGTGACGATCGACAGACGCCGATCGCGTGGTCCACGCCGCCGATCTCTCTTTTATCAACCCGACGCGCAGCACAACACCGCTCCGTGTTTTGTCTACCTCTCTCGCTCTCCAGACTACTCGGCCCTCCCTATCTGTCGTCTATCTACTTTCTTCCGTTCGTCTCCGCCGAGCCATTTTTACACCCCGATACCCCGGGACTTACCCCACCGGGGGGAACGACGCAACGACGACGTTGCAACTACGCACATGATTTTCACATGTCGCGTCGATACCAGCACCAGCCGCCAGACCATTGATATCGTTCCGGCGCGTTGAACCGTTGAAACCATTCTACTCGCACGCGGCGGTTCGTCGAATCGATCTTTATCCTACCCAAGAGGGAACTCGAGACGAAGAACGATATATCCATTATTGATCGTATGTCGTGCAACGTCAGAGGTAAACGATCGCGCACTTCCTTTTGAGCCTCTATTCGGCGCGTTCGTTCCACACGCTCTCTTGTACGTGGTTCTCGACGCTCTCACTCTCCACGGCGATATTTCCACGCGTTTGCTTACTTAGCGCGTCGAACGGGCAGAGACACGGTTAAACGGAACGGAACGGAACGCGCGCGCCGCTTGTGTTTTGTCTCAACGATTACCGCACTACTGACAGCCCCCCTGTGTGTTAAACACGACGATCAATGAGAATCGAAAGCCGCGTTCGAAGTGAATGCTCCGTTCGACTGGCTCGTGCACAACTGGCGCGTATCCGCGCGCGAGAGAGAGAGAGAGAGAGGGAGAGAGAGAGAGAGACAGAGAGAAAAAGAGAGAGAGAGAGAGAGAGACCCGGCGGTAAAACGAGAATACGATTCGACGAGAACGCATAGAACGAAGAGACGTTTCATTGAACGCGCGTCGAGACCAGAGAAGGACACACACCCCACGAGGGCGTCTTTCGAACTTTCGTAAGGTAGTGTTCCTAAAATACGGGAGCACGGGACACACGGGTTTGTTCGATACGGATGCGACACAGACAGACACCTTGACCGGGATTCAGCGAATCCCTTGACCGGGATTGCGCGGCTGCGGATTTTCTGTCAAAGGAAATTTCACAGAGGATTCACACACACATACACACGCGCACACACACATACACTTACCGTGTCGACGTGAGACTGAAGACGAAGGAGAGGTCCCCGGATGCACTCCCTCGGTGAGAAACGTCTTGGACGTCGTTGGTGTGTAGAGTAAGCCGGATCAATGACACTGGAAATCGATCAACGTCGGGTACACTTGTTCCATGTAAACACGCGTATCAGTCACTACACAAGTAAACACGCAGGCAGAAATAGAGGAACGGACACGAGGTTGCCCGTGGTCGAGAGTCTCCTCCAAGTCCGAGGAGACCAACGAACTTGGTTAAACTGTACGTGAAACGCCGTGTACGTGGCCGTGGCTCCGCGAGACACGAGGCGAACACTCGTCCGCGCACGGTGCCGATTTATCCTGCGCCGATGTATCGCGGTTGCCCGACAGAAAAATCACGATTATTCGGGACGCAGATTCCCCGCATGAGTCGCACACAAGTTGTTTACTAGAACGCGCACCACGCCATGCCCCGTGAACGTGCGTCCGCCTCCGTACTCCCCTCGTCCCGCCGAGCAAAACAAGACTCTGCGCAGTAGCCTCGCGCGCACCTTCCGGGCCATGTTCGCACGAGGCAATGTGTGCGCCGTTTGTCGTTGCCTCGTGGTCCACCAAGGCGCCTTCGTTCCACACTGCCACTCTCCCTCTCTCGCACACCCTCTCTCGCTCTCTCTCGCTCCTTCCTCTCCTGTTCCCTTTCCACCAACGACGGGGCAGCTCGCGCGCTCGCTCACACTCTCTCGCCCTTTCTCTCTTTCTCACTCGCTCTCGCACGGATCCTTTCGTCCGTTCTCGTTTTCGTCGCGACCTCTCCGTCGCTCTTCCAGAGATCGACTCGCTCGTTCGCTCGTTCGTTCGTTCGTTCGTTCGTTCGTACGTTCGTTCGTTCGTTCGTTTCTGCTTCTCCCCACCCTTCTTTTCACGCGGATGTCGTTCGCGTCTATCGTCCTCTATAAGCCCGTGTACGATAACCGTGTGCTGTGTGCTCCGACGAGGCACCACGGCCAAGCAGAATTTAACGGATCCTGCCTTACGTTCTACGACGCAACCACGATTCGCCACGTAACGCGTAAATCGAGCAGGTCATCGTACTCTCGTGTTGCCACCACGCCGGTCCGTTTCGTTGGAAATTTCCGAGTGCGTGCCGCAGCCCTGCCGCGACATCTGCGCGACAGTCCACGGAGACTTCGGTCGCGTCGGTAAGGACGATCTCGCGCATGTCGGTTAATCGCGCGGGCGAATACCACGGCGGGAAAATTCAAGTTGACTTTAGGTTCTCTTTCTTTATTCTTCTCAAACGTTCCACATAACCTTTCCACATTGTCAAGAGGGTTTGATTTTTTTTTTTCTGCGTGTAGTAAACGTAAACGTAAGTGCGAAAATACGAAAATGAAAGCAGCTTTGGCTACGGAGATGGGATTTCCTTATGTTAAACATCGCGAAATTGAAAACAACGTAACGAGTCCCAAAGACATGGAGAGGACGCAAACGAGAGCCAGAGTGTCTCTGTTGTAATTTGGACAGAACGCTGGTTCCGTGCACCTCCTGAAACACAAGTATAGTTTTTTTTACCTGCTCGATACCCAAACCTCACCTCGAAACTGATCAATTTCCTCACCATCTCTCGATAGAAATGACCACCAGGCCTGTAACGACTTTGTCGAGGAAAGTCACGATCGAATAGACGACGGCGCTCCGCTCCGTTCGTGGACCAATTATTTCTGCCGTCACGCTCAATGCTGTGACCATTGTAATCGAGCTTCCACTCCCTATTAGGATCGCGACAATGTATATAATTGCCGTCGAATTGCCACCATATTTGGTAATTACAGCGGAGAGAATTCCAATTAAAGTGCCTAACAAATAACACGCCTGGCGGGAAACAAAAGATCGGTATTATCTTCGCGACGTTCGTCGTTCAACTGTTGCAGTGAAAAGCGCATTTCAGTTAAACGTACACACCTTTGTCCCGCACGACTTGTTGATATACTTCAGCAACAAAGCGGCGACGAACGAGGATAAGTAAGAGACCAACGGAACGGTGGCAAGCGCTTCTTTTCCATTCGCGTCAGTTTCTTCTATGTACAATGGCAAGTACACAGTTGCCAACGTGATGAAGAGTCTGCTGGCTACGTACAGCATGGCTACTCTTAGTAAAATTGACGTACTGACCCAGGAGATTGTCCGATCGTTTTGAGGATTATCGAACAGTCTTCTAGCTTCTTCGACGTTCCCTTTGCGCGGATCGGAATTCTCTAAGAGATTCCCTTTTAAAAATACGTGAAAGAGCACAGTGGCCGCCAGGCCGATGGACGTCAAAGTCAACACGATATTCTAAAAAGAAATGCATAGTCCAGCCTGACGAAATCTAATTAAACTACACAGGTCTAATTTAAACTCACTCTAAATTTATAACTGTCCTGCTCAGCCAATCGCATCATTGCTCCTTCGTTTGTGGGTAGAACTATCCACGTAACGACGAACACCGCGACAGCTGCACCAACTTGAGCGGAATACCTGAATGCCCCATAAAGTTCAAAGTCGCTAAAAATAACGAGAAAAGTTTTTAAAGGGGTGACGATTTTTTTTTTTTTTTAACCTTATTGCAGTTAAATCTGCTCGTGCCAGCAGTGAATCCGTTAACGCCGGAATCATGGACAAGTGTGATATCTGCACAGCTGCCCAGCCAGTTTGAAACACGGCGATGCTGAGGACGTAGACGAGCATGATGCCTGCGTTTGACGGTTTGCTAAAACCACCGAAGATCACTGGAAACGACAGCGTGATCATCACTGAACCGATTATGTGCCAGATCTTCTTCTTCAGATACCGGTCGACCAATATTCCGAAGATTGGTGTCATAAATGCGTCTATGATTTGGCCTTGAAAAGAAAGAGAAAGGAAATCTGTCATGATCCGACGTTCGAAGAAAATTACTTAATTTTGTTTAACACCGTGACTCGTATACTGAACACTCGTTTACCTAAAAGTAAGAGAGCGCCGGCAACGATCGGCTCCAGTAGAGCTACCCTTTGAAAGTAGATGAGGGTATAAGAGAACCACATGGCGGCAGTTAGGTCATTGAAAATATGTCCCAAAGCATAGGCGATTTTCGTCGAGGTGCTTAATTTCCTCTCCAGCAGCGGAGACCGCTCCTCCATGCTTTCCATTCTTGTAAATGCTCGATCGATCACCACCGCACGATTGCAACACCTTTGAAGGTAATTTCGATTTGCTCCTGTTTCAAGTGAATACGTTGCGATCGTACAGAGAGCTCTTCATCCTACAAACTCACGTTCGAAGAAAGTACAGTTTGGTTTATTTTCGTCCTGAACTAAACTTACATGTGCCTGCGTAATTGATTACAATCGATATTGCGATTAGCTCGAAGGAGACAGGCACGGCAAATAATAATACAATGTGTGACTCAACGGGTGTACGTTACACGACACCTACAATTATATTCTTTTCCTAGCGATGAAACGTGATAATTTTGCTTGTACGACGAGAACGGACACGCTGTATAGAGAGAAACGCGTGGAAACACAATTCGTAACTCTGTATTATCTGCAAGTGTACATGTATTGCAATACAATTTCACATTTGCAATTACACGTTATCTTCGGGAGGTGCAGTTTCGTCGAACGCTCTTCGAATCTTAATTGTTTGCAACGTCCTTCAAACGACAAAAGCTTCCATCCTCGAGCTAAAATTCACATTCGCTTGCTTTCATTCAAGCGTTGATCTATCTAATACCCGGTTCGCGACAACGCCGCGAGCCATAGGACGCTCATGAATATCCAAACTCAGCAATATCCGACCGGCGTCCGCAGTCTGTCGTCAGTAATCGTTTCGACGCAGCAAAAATCGCGGCACGACTGATTTTTTCCACGGAGACGAAATATTTTTGAAAAAAAAAGTGTGGTTTCGATCACCAGGTCTTCCTTTCACCCGCGACGATCAGTCCGTCGCCACGATTTCCGTTTAAGGCTGTGCACTTGAAAGGAACGCGCGACGAAAGCTTGTTAGCCGATCGATCGACCGCAAGAAACTCGGATACGTTATCTTTGTTCAGGAGCGTGGAGTCATTGACAAATCGTAGTAGAAATGCCCACGATATACATGTCACACACCGTATCGAATTCCACGACGTATCGCTACCGGATGAGATCGTATTTGTTTTTCTCCCGATTATTACCTCTTTCGTTTTTCCGACGCGTATCGATCGTTTAAATCGCGTCGAGCGAATGCTACACGCTGTACAGAACACTGTGACAGAATCTTAAAAGGATCGCGCACTCGTGGACGGAGGGATCGCGTTTAGAAGCAAGCGTGATTTATCGGTACGTATCAATCTTCGAAACGTGCGACGTCGAGCCGGTTCTTCTTGTCCACGGGCATTCTCGTTGGCGACCGCGAGCGAAACACGACCGCGACTTTCCGCGACGTAACCACCTGAGCGACTGAACTTTCAAACGCGCGCTGTTTCCCGCTTTACGGGCCGGGGATTATCGTTAAATCGACGACGCGACGGCTCGATTACAACGGCACGCTACCACTTTCCGATAGCTGTAATCTTATCGGGCAGAAAAAAAAAATCACTCGCGAGACTGTGAATGGTAGTGTTTGGTCGCAATTTCAGCCAGAGATCGAAAAATCGAAAGAGGATTGCGAACTGAATACACATTTCTGTTCATGAGTCGCGATAATTAATTAAAAAAAAAAAAAAGAAAAAAAACATCTAATAATCGTGACATCGAAAAATAAAACTACTGAAACTGAAAAATTGGACAAAATCATTGTTGCAATTTTATGTCAAAAGTTAAAATGAAGATTCTGTTATCTTCTATGGGGCAATTATATACGTGAGAGAGAATGAATGTCGATGCGTTAATTTCGTTAAGAAGATGCAACCAGACTAGCCGAGATGTTCCACGGTGGACGACGTGTATCTGTTCGGTGTGTAGTCGTAATTAATGCACGTGTAGCACGTATATGGGGAGTGTAAAAATGTCCCCTAGCTAGACAGGAAAGGCTGTGTAATTCAACCTCGCTAGAGAGAAACGCGAACAAGAGCGCGCGTAGAGAAATCGATACCGGACAAGTTCTTGTACGGTCTCTCAGTTAGACGATCTTGCAGAGTGTGTATGTACACGTTCTGAGAGAGTTCATTCACCGGCGAGCGTTCAACACGGCTAACGAGAACCACTTAAATTAAGTTGATGTTGAAACACATGAACAAATGAAATGTACCTGAAATGAATTGTACAAATGAAATGTATCTAGTTTGTGTTTTTTCTTCACGACTGTTCTTTGTTTGTAGACCATTTTTTACAAAATTATATTTATTTCGAACAAACTTACACAATTTTGACGACTGGATATATTCGATTTAACGTTTAGATACACGTTTTAGTTTTTATATTCTCAGAATTGATTTCTTCCCTTTTTTTTTTTCAACTACTTTATTGTATATCTGAGTATATTTGTATTATTATAAATATAATATAACGAACACTTTTTTCGCTTTTCTTTTTTCTATAAAAATCGTTATGTTCTACATGGTTTCGTTTAATTGAGAATAACGTAGAACATGCTCGAGTATTTCAAATTCACCTTTGAAACAAATGGATCTGTGATCAATAAATGCCCGCCTAAGAAAATATAACAAATAACATCTCCAATATGTTACGATAAAAATAGAATAACGAGTTTTACAATACCAATACCCATATGCATATATATAGAATACTTAGGCATATTTGTTACGGCGAATATATTTGAGAAACGTTTCAAGACTTTTATTATAATCACACGTATTAGTACGTATGCATTATTGACAACGTGTAAATCAGGCTGGTCGATGGAACACGTAGAAGATCCTATATGAGTGTTGATATGATAACGTTTGTTTACAATGTCGCATTTTAGTCGCGTTATGACTTCCTTCTTTCAGAAGCAGCGTATTCGGTACCCTCAAACTGCCTCAAATGAATCTGTAAATACATTTTTACTCAATAATGTGAATCGTGTCAATCATACAAGTAACGATCAGCCACGCTTACCTGCAAATGTAAATTCACTTCTGCCGCCCGACTTAAATACGGGAAATTTCCGCCACTTTTTAAATGGGCCAACTTGGCATTCGGATAACACTTGTATACTTCCTCTCTCACTGAATTCGACAACGCATACTCGTCAAAAACGTCTATAATCGTAATGGGCAAGTGGCACATTTTCTGCGGCTGGACGTAACAATTGACGCAATTCATCGTTAATCGAGAGGCCAACTCCGGCTGTGTCAAACTTTCCAACTGTGAACAAAAATGACATGTTTACATTGAGATGATTGTAAGCAAATGATTTGTAAGCAAGATCAAACAATTAAAGATGTAATATACACAATAGCGAGTAAAAAATTTCCATGAACATACGTACTCTCTCTACCATAAAATCAATCGCTTCTACGATCTCTCCGTCGACTTTGTCCGCCACAAAATTTCCCATTAGCATCTTTTTCAATACCAACGACGGCAGTATCCAAAAGCTATTGATTTGAATTTTTGTAACAGTTACAAGCAAAATATGCGAGATAACGTATCGCGGTTTGTCGTGCTTATCTCGAGGCATGCAAGAAACAAACGACGATAAGAGTCGTCGATAAATTCATTTGAGTTTACGTTAGGTCGTTAAATAGTAGCTGGCAATTACGCAGAGATACAACGTACTTACACCCCCGCCGATTCGTTGTAACTGAATACCGAGGTGTCTGTAAACGAATTGCAAAGGACCAACGACACAACTCTGGGACAGTGAGCATTTACCTCCGTGAATTTTTGTGCCAGAAATCCACCTAAAAGCAAAACACCTCGTTTACGTTTCCCCGTACGTACATCCCATTGTCGCGTTTGATATTGAGTTTCGTTCGTACGTTCTGACCTAATGAGGCGCCAAAAATGTGCACCTTATCTAACTCCATGTAATCCAGGAGTTTTCTGAATCCATCGCACCACTCCTTGACGTTCCAATACACGGGCGACTCGGCCTGAAACGTGACTTTATTTGAAACTGATCGATCCACAATGAATCTCAATGTAACTTGCAAAACTTACCGATATGATTCTGTATCCTTTGGCTGCTAAACCCAACACCTGTTTAAAAAAGACATCGGCCGTTCCACTAACCGGCGGAAGACACACGAGCGGACACTTGATGGTTTTTGGACTAGAATCGTACACTTTCCATCCCTGAAAACAAACGATCGTCATTTTTGTCAACAACTGGAACGTTCCTCATTAAATGTTTAACAAATGTAGAAGGAAACAACGTTCTCAGTTTGCGAATGTAATACTCCCATACGTAAAAAATACTGGATATCTATTATATTACCGTTGCAATTTGTATTTACGATTACGTACCTTGGTGCCATCGGCGTCGACGACAATCTTCCTCAGCGGGACAGAGCTACGAAAGCTTAAATATTCCTGTGAACGGGACAGCTCGCTCGAACACGACATTTTCTACGTCGCACCGTAGTCGAACTACGTTGTTTCTGCTTATCGTTGCAAGGCTGCTTACGTTCACGGTTGCCGATATCTGTAAAAGTATATCGAGGAAAAAGGACTTTGAACTAACAGGGTAATTCGATTTTTGAATGACGACAATACAAACAACGACTGACAGGGTTTTTGAAGTTACTGCCGGAGCCGGAATAAGTAATGGTTACAATCATATTTAACGTCGAAATAAACCTACCTCAAGACCAGGTTACGACTCGGACGAATCTTCTTCTATTGTTGCTCGTAGTAAGCATCCTTAATAAGTTAAGGTTACTACGAAGAAGGTCAGATCACTTCAACCACACTTGTTTGCGAGCGTATGTCGATATTATCGTTCCGTTTACACCTTCCTCTTTCGAGCATTGTCGTCCTCTGTCTTTCTTATTCTTCCCATGGGTTTTGTTATATCTGTCCGAACTCCAGCGCGCATGCGCAAGGCCTGTCACGTTTCGTCGGTACAGCTGTACTTCGACTTTATCATTGACTAACGGTAGGTAAATGAGTTTGCAAAATTATTACGCTACACCAAAAATGTACTGTCTAAATATAAGAAAGTTTATAAACTAATTGTGGAAAGGTCATTACATTCCCAACCTATAATAATGACACGTGCAATAATTAATAATTATTTTTATTCGAAAATATGCAAAACTTATTATTCCGGCTCTTAATCTTAAAATTCACAAACAATTTTGATTCGTAACGTTGAATATGCTTTGTAATTGAGTAGAATTTGTAAATCTTTATTTCTTACTAATTGTGCGTTTTATAGATCAAATGTACCGCTGGGGGAAAGTCGAGAGTCTAACATGAAAGATATTTTATATAATCGTAAAAGTTTATAAATTAATCCGCTCAATGAGTTTTTTTTTCTTCGTAAATGAAAATTTAGCCGATTCATGGACATTAAAATGCTAGCGCCGTGTAGCGGTGAAACGATGAAACTAATTGCTGTCTTTGTCCATCGCACACTATTGTGCTCTTTGTTTATAGATGGTGCTGCCATCTAAGAACCTCTCAACTCTGACTGGAACTAAAAGAATGAAATGGAAAAATCCGATAGATGGCAGTACGTTCTTGCTTCTTCCGCTTAATTCTACACTGTATGACAAAGATGACAACACATTGCTTGTTTATAGAAAAGGATGGCAATAGAAAAGGATATACACGTCGCGTGTTAGACAAGGACAACAACAATCTACAGCGAGGACAGCAATAACAATTAGTTCCATCGTTTCACCGCTACGCGTCACTAGCATTTCAATGTCCATAAATCGATCAAATTTTCATTTACGAAAGTAACTAATTAACAAGATTAATTTATAAATTTTTATAATTCTGTCTTTCTAATTAGCACCCCAACATTATTTCTTGATACATTTTATATAATTTGAGCTCTGTACTGCGCATGTAACAATGAAATATATAAAGATTTGTAGTGTACGTATTTCATATACAAGCGGCATTATCGTAATTGTATAGAGAAGATTGTCTCGTTAAGAATGATTCAAAAACGACCTTATCCACTTTAAACTTTCTGATAGAGCTTTATCTGAAAAGTAAACTTTTACTTACAGTTTGTGTTCAGAAATTGGAAAGAATATTATTTACATTTCAGTTATGAATTATAACTGAGCTGCAACATTTTATGATATAAAGTTATATCGCTATCGATAACATTTATCGTAAACATATTCCATAAATCATTCTCAGTTCGCCACGTTATTCATGATGAAAATTTATGCCTCCGTTACTAGACGATAAATAGTCGGAATAAAACGAAACTGTATACGCATGTAACTATTGCCGATTATCGATAATCCATTGTAAACCTCAATATGAGGATATATATCGTTATTTCACGTGAGACATATTTTTAAATAATTTTTTATGAGTAGGTACATAATTCATTAGTCCAGTTCAAACATCGCTTGTCATTCTTTATATATTCCATGCAGAAAATCGTACGAGCATTTTATCAATAAAACTTTATCTAGACTGTAATTATACGTCTGAATAAATAGACGGAAAAAAATGTTATCGAGCATGCAACGCCGGTTACCGTTTTTCTTCGACAATTTCGTGCTAAGCATTTGTGCACCGACAATTCGCGCGGATAATCGTGACAAATATTTACAGAAAGACCGCAAAGGAGGGTCATAACCACCAACTTACGTAGGAGAGTAGCGTATCAGGTCGCTTTATCATCGTGCTCGTGGGTGTTCGATGTACACCAACTGTAAGATTAACGATTCTCCCAGTTCCGTGATACATGTTACACAAAAGCCAAGGATATTCGCCGACCAATTTCCTGTTTCTACTTTTCGCTGCAGCGAAATATATCTCAGGCCTCGGAATATTTCAATCGCCGAGAAGGACAATTTATTAATCTCTTGCCACGCTTCTCAAATCAAACATACCTGTCAACTTTTATTTCACTCCTCGCTAGTTTCTCTTCTGCGCGTCGCAGTTTTCATTCTATTGTGTCAAAGAAGAATTTTTCTTCCGTATAAACGCCTATCCTAATAACTATCCTCGTGACAGAATAGAAACGTAATAATTTGAATTCTTTCCGGCGAATAAAGTATGAAAAAAAAAAAAAAGAAAAGAAAGAAAGATTATCGCCGAACGTTAACGATAGAAAATTAATCGCGCAGGATGGGGACAAACGACGACGCAGAGAACTTTTATTTCAATTCGATAAGGTTTACGCTTGTTAAACGATCGACGGTATAATTAACGGCAATTCATTCGGCTACGATACGATGCACGGCCGGGTATCGCGAGCATTTATCAGTCGCGATTAATCTAAACTTTCCGCAGTCACGAATGCAAAAAACGCTCGGCAAGGTTTACATTGGCAGAGGCTCTCGAGTCATTAATAACCGATACCGAGAGAACTTCGTTGCTGTCCCGCGTTAATTCGACGTATCGAATCGAACGACACACCGACGCTCGTTAATCTTCTTCCCCAATCCGTCACTCGAAGCGATTTATTTAAGGAACGAACGAGTACGCGCGTACGCATCCACGTACACCTATACATTGTCTCTCTTTCCTATCCTCTTTTTCTCTTTCCCCTTCTTTATCAGACTTCTTTATTCACGTCGCGTAAAAGCAACCGCTCCGGCTTAAACTTAATTAATGCGTGGCGTATCATGGCACGTTTAGAGGCTCGTGAAATACACAGGGTGGTACAAGCGGGAACGTGGTGATTCTACATGAAAAACTGAATAAAAAATATAGAACGAAATTTTCTCAGACGAAGCTTCGTTTCCGAGAAAAATAGCTTTGAATGTTTATCGAGTAACTGCGTGCACTTGATCAAGATTCAACTGAATTATTCGAAGACATTCCTCTTGAAATTCGAAGAAATTTACTTTACCAACAAGATGGAGTGCCATCGCATTTCTAAAACTATTTCGAAAACTACCAATATTGAATATTGGCCGCAATGGAAGAATACCTTGACCACAACGATCTCCGGACCTGTCACCGCTGGATTTTTACTTATGGGGTCATGTTAAATCTATGGTGTATGTATTCCAGTGACATGGCGAACGTTGAACAATTAAAAGAGAAAATTATCATGGCGTTTGCAACATTGAAACTACGAAATGACACGTTAGAAAATGTTCGTAGAAACGCAAGAAGTGCATGCAACAACGTGGACATCACTATCAACAATTTTTAAACTAAAAAAAAAAAATTGGTGAAAAGTAGACATTCTGTGCCCTCGCGTACGAACATTGGGAATGTTTGCAAATGTTAATAGAGACGATGAATCTTGCATACTCGCGTACTCGATAAACTTTCAAAGCCACTTTTCTAGGCAAACAAAGCTTCGTATGAAAAAATGTTATTCTATATTTTTTATTCAATTTTTCGTGTAGAATACCATCAGTTACACTCTGTACCGGACGATTTCCTCCTCATCTTCGCTAGAAATTTCACCAGATGAGGATCAGATGCGAACTCAGGCACAAGAACCTTCGACGACGCAGCGAAGAAAGCGTGAAATATCGATGGACTGAATGGCATTGTAAATCAACACATTTTGACAATTTGGCACTTCTTTGGTTCCACAGATAATGTGAGCTAGGTAATATTTGAAGTTAGAGAGGAATATTTCTGATAGTTTTATTGGGAAGGACGTGGACGAACAGGGAACAAAAGTGTTTCCTTTCTTAAATTCAAGAAACACTTGAATGACTGGCCTGCTATCGCTGTTACTGGAAAGTTAAACTGCACTCTAGATTTTAGAACACAGCTATAAATACCTGTAATAAAGCGCACGATCATTAATCTTCGACGGTAATTTCGGTTTGCAGTGGCGACATTCGCCGTCTCCTTTGCTCTCCATTCGGTTCCCTCGACGTCATCCTCGGCATCCCTTTCGTTGGTGGCTCGGTGCGCGGAGCGGGCGCCCGCTATCCTGCTCGTTCTCGCGCTTCCTAGGATAATTAATGATCCTAAAAGCGATCTACTCACGGTTGTCTCGTTTTAGGGCAATCTTTCTCCGTCTTGCGAGCCATCGCCTCCGCTGCCTCTCGTTTCGCTTTTCTCCCCTGCTCCTCTTCTCACTCTCTCTCTCTCTCTCTCTCTTCTGTTACACGTCCGGAACTTGGTCGAATTGTTATTTGCCTCTCACGAGTCGATCTTTAATCGTCCTGCACGAAAAGTGTCGGGAGAGGTGTGCTGCGTTCGTTAAAATCGCGAGGATGCTTCCACTACTGACAAACGCCTTTTTTCTTTTTTCTTTCTTTTTTTTTTTTGTTTTCTTTTCCGCACCTATTCAGATGGAAACGCGAAGTTTGTCTCCATTAATAACTATTTCTTATCACGTTCAACGGACGGATTATGGAGCGTTTTGCAAAGTGGCGCGGTGTTTTTAAATTCGTTTCACACAGCGGCGCTATTGTTCGAGTTTCCCATCTTCGAGATGTAGATCTGCCGCGTCGAGATTAGCAGCACGGCCGAAGGAGTTGGGGAACGCGAAGGAATTAGCATAGAGAGAGAGAGAGAGAGAGAGAGAGACCAGGTGACGTCTTCTGTTCGACAACCGTCGATCTCTAATTATCTGGAAACAGGGAACCTGAGAGTGGCTCCTCTCCCTTCTTTGCTCGATAATCAACGAATATTTTCATGACAATCGAGATGTGCCTGACGAGAGAGGAAGAGCCGAGAGAGACGTTGGACCGGGCATTATCTCACCTTTGGTTAATTCCTTCGACGCACGGTTCCTCTCGCTCGCAGACTCCCGAGATCCATCCGTTTCTTCGTTTCACTCTCGCACGTGCCGCGTCTTGTCTTCTCTCGTCTATCTTCCTGGCCATCGGTTGAATACGGAAGCGACGAAAGCTGGAATTTCCGGTTGATTCGGCACGCTAACGATGGGGTGGTTCAACACCCCGTAGCGAGCACGAACACTTACGCGACGATCCCCCCATTGTCAACCTTTTGCCGCAATCTGCTCGCCGATTTGCACAATAATGGACACGCACCGGCGAACAGCAAATTAGCGGAGAGAATCCGTTGAATCGTTCTCGCGTCTGGCGACGTGCGTTTCGATCGCGGTGGATGCGACTCCTTCCTCGGATCGTTTTTCCATCCGATCGTTTCTCGGCGGCCTGAGAAAGAGAACAAGCAGGATAAAAGCAAATATAAACGAATTGATTCGAGTTCAATCGAATCGATCGCCACGCAACGTAATAACAGAGCCAGATCGTTTGCATTATTCCAACGATCGGGAATTGCCGTCTGCGCGCGATTTCGCAATTTTTTTTCTTTTTTTTTTTTTTGTTTTGGCGCAAGCATAACCGATTGCCCAATCCGCATCTCTCGAATGTCGAGTAAAACTGCGAACGTGCTGGCGTGGTCCGACGTTCGATGTGTGATTCATTCGCGGACGAAAAAACAGCGATTGCTGTTCGTACAATTGAGCATCACCGTCCCAGATTCCCGTCGGCCGATTCTACGAACGAAACGTCTTCCCATCCTGGGGATATCCGTTCTTGCATCAATATTTAATCGTGGCTAACAAGATGGCGGTGGTATGCACGCCACCCAGATGGGCTATAAAATGCGCGAGGAGGCCCCGTAATAGTTAACTTACGTTCTCGGTACATCCTTGTGCGGCCAGGCTGGCGCATGTGTGCGTGCGTGTGTGTGTGTGTTAGTGTCTCGACGACGACGACACAAGCGCGTCCAGATATGCCGTGAAAAGAGACAGAATCAACGGGCGGGAAAGAGGAGAAGAGAGCTCATGAAGCGCACGGAGACCGAGGAAAGAGCCCGAGACGGATTTTTTAAAAGACGAAACGGAGGAAGAAAGAACAAACAGTTGGACCCCGGTGGGTAGACGCAGGCCTGAGAATTGTCAATCGAAGGTGCCAAGAAACGAGAAAATGTCCCGCGGCGCGGCTTCTCAAACATCCTTCCTGTGTCAGAGGCCGCGAATGTCCCCGCAGCCGATCGAGCTTATTCGCATGGTGTGTCTCAGTGTGTTGCCGACTAACTCTGTATTTATAAAAAATTTTCAACGGTTTAGATGAGCAGATACGATAAAGTACTTAAGTGGAACAAACCTTCGACGATCGTTGGAAAATTTTGAAGGGTAATTAATTTTCGAAACATCTCGACCGGCGTATTTACAGAGGACGAGCGAAAACCATTGAGATTTAATTCCAGGGAGCCCCAGCTTAGGCCTGCAGCCCTTCGGCTAATGTTCTTAAGGATTCCAAAAATACGATGAAAGTTACTACCCTCACGGCCCAGTTTAGTTTAGTCTTCCTGCCGCAATTTTTCGATTACGGCGCGAACATACGGGCGGACACACGTGCGCTTATTACCTACGTACAATGCATAATTATACTCGTCTCTTTTGTGAGACAATAACACTTTGACCGACAATAACATACGTGGATAAAACGAATTTTTATAATTCGACCGTACTTTTTTTGTTTTGACGAGCGACGGAAAGTTTGTCAATCCCTGGAAAGATGTCGATTCGTGTGGTAGTAATACTTTTCCGAATAACGGAACATTTGTAGACGACGAAATACAATTTGACACGGTTGTCGTAAATTCTTTATCTCAAGAAACCGTACCTTCAATCTGTACATAAAATAATACAAAGTTAAATCTAAAGATTTAAGATTGATCACGTTACTTACAACTGACAACTGAACAATGGCAAAGTGACCAGGAGGTAGAGGCGTGCACGTGATGATTTGGATTTCCGTTGAAGAAGCTTTCCTATGATTTCAAAAATCGTAACGGTCAAATTTGGAATGAGCGAGGTTAACACGAACCATGAAGATCCGTTGGCAGACCTTCCGAGAAATCTTAACGAACAATGACCACCTACCGACTCGGAAATTCGATGGTCAAACCGTTTCCACTTATAACGATCGATGCTTTTAGCGATGTCCTCACTTTCCAAACGCTCCTACAGTTTTTGTTTTCAATTAAATTCTGCGAACTTTTATACCTACGAGGAACTATAGCAACAATATCTGCATAGACAAGCATCTTTGGTATAAGTTATATTTTCTTCTTGATTTTAAGTGGAGAAGATATCGCATCTCTGATCGGTCCCTCGACATAGTCTAATCAAACCGAGAGTAATCGCAAATCAAAGGACTAAAAAAGCACATCGTCCATCCACTGTGTACAATTATCTCGTGATTGGTCCACAGGGGCGGAATTTAACTGTGGCTCGCCTCGTCCCAGAAGATCCATATGCTCTTATAAAAAATCGCGTTTGTAAATCATAAAATTCCCAGTTTCACACGCTACACACATCGGCCGGCCCTTCTCCCTTTCGTCTTTCGTCTTTCTGGCCGGCGGTAGGGGGGGTAGCCCTTCATCCGCGGGCTGCAATTACCTGCAATTTGTACTACGAGCTCCGTATACGCCATCTTGCCTGTATGTGTGACGCGCAGCGCATGCAGATGCGCGTACTACGAACGCGCGGCAGCAGCCGCGAGAAAGACCGGCAAGCGAGACGAAGCTGAAAGAGGAGAAGCCCGAAAGAGGAGAAAGGACGAGCTACGTATTTAGAGAAGAAGAAGAAGAAAGCAGAGTGAAACAGGTTAAAGCGAGAAGGAATTAGAGGGTGGATGTTCCGCAGAGACGTTGCTCGCCAAGATACCGTAACTACCGTGCCACTCTCGTTACGTTTTTACTCGATTCCCACTCACTCGTGCTCGTTTATTCTCTACTCT
This sequence comes from Frieseomelitta varia, assembly GCF_011392965.1. Lineage (NCBI taxonomy): Eukaryota > Metazoa > Arthropoda > Insecta > Hymenoptera > Apidae > Frieseomelitta > Frieseomelitta varia. The sequence goes on along the minus strand of NW_025110199.1, from coordinate 15,741 downwards.
GTCGCTTTCCTGTTTTCTTTTCTCTTTTCTTCTTTCAATCGACATCTGAAAAAGGAGCAGAAAAATTGGCGAATAAAATGGCATGCAATAAATAAACACAACTGACACGCAATAAATACAAACAATAGGGATGTTAACTGCTCGACGAAACGATCTAAAATTTAATACCATTTACCGGTAGACGAATGGGTAGCCCTCTCTCTCCCTCCTTCCAACCGTTTCTCTCCTTTACTGGCGCACTCGCCGACCTCCTCCTGCGCGATCACCGACGTCCCGCATGGTTTACCACGATACGTCGTGTATTACGAAGGAAGACACTTGCGATACTCTTGTCAGCTTACGGCGCTGTGTCTTGCCAACAACGTACGAGTTGCTTGTCGCTCGTGGGAACGATTCCCTTCGGCATTCAAACGCCCAGGTCGAACGTTCTATGTTTTCCTAACTTTCCATCCATGTTGGCGAACGCTCGCTGCACTGAAAACATGCGATCGATTTTGTTTTTTTTTTTTACTTTCGTATGAATTACAGAATTCGGAAAGACAGCAAGGCGCAGATCGAAAGATATAAAAAGTTATGGGAAAATCAAAACTTTAAGAACGAAGACGTTCGTTGTAATTCGTTGTAATTCGGTATAAACGAATTTGGGTTAGGTTAGGTTAGGTCGAATAACTGGACAAATGGATATTTGTGCGTGAATAGGAAGGGAGGAGATTTTTGACGCAGATTCGTCTATACAATATTATGTTGCACATTTATGGTCGATTTCGCGTACAAAATACGCGTTTCACGAAAATTCTCGAGAAATCACGATTGTTTCACAGAGTGCCGCGTGGTAATCAGCCTACACCTTTTCCTGGAAACATTGTTTTTATCGCGAGACACGATCTGTTGAGAGGCCTAATAAAGAAGCAAGTAGATGTCGTGACCGACATTTTTCGTAACGCGGTATCGCGAAATAGGATCGTTGCAATCATGGTCAATTAGCAGTGCGATTCTTGCACCGTGGTATCCCCGATGGAACATGATACCGGTATGAAAACGCAAGGCTAATCGAGAACGGAGGAACGTTTCCATCGAGTGCCCTGAGCGATCAGGGCGCTAGGCGAGTTAACGAGCGTGCAGGAAAATAAAGGGAAATATAGACGTCATCCGGAGCGTAGACATGGCTGACGATCGTTATCGTTCAATCACGGTAATTGCGACCCGCGCTCGGTAATTGAATTCGTCGCTGGAAGAGCCAATGGACGAGGCAATTATTTATTATTGAAAATTGGCGTAAAGATTTTCGCGGAAGGAGGCCGTAGCTGCACGTCGTATAAGTCTGGTAGTGCGAGTCGATCCCCGGGATGAAACGGAAGTGGAAACGCGCGACCGCGGGGCCGAAAATCTCCGTCGTCCACGCTCGAGTTGACTGCGCAAGGGTCGTTATCCCGAGGAAGAGAGTTAACAGTGAGAAAGAGAAAGAGAGGACAACCGTACCGACGCCGGAGAGATCGGGAGAGGAGAGAGAGAACGAAGGAAAAGAGGGAGGTGTCGATACCGGGCGTAACCATCGGTAGGTCTACCGCCTACCAGGGCGCAATATGCGCTGCCAGACAACGGCGTTGGCGTCCTAGGCCTCCGCCCACTGAGTGCTATTTCGCTTTCCTGTTCGTTCCGTCGACCGTTCAAAGCCTTTACCAAGGCACAGTGGAAGTAGAGGGGATCACGGCTCGACCGAATATCCCAAGCGGCAGATCATAAGGGGACGCGAGTGTGCGCGCGTCAGCTCCGTCTTCTGTAACTCTGCTCGTTTCTTTACCGGTTCGTTCTTGTTTCGCTCTGTTCCATTTCGTTCCGTCTCGTCGGTTCCGTCACGTTCCGCTCCGTTCTAGTTTGCACTACGCTGTTCTGTTCCGTTCCGTTCCGTCTCGTCACGTCTCGTCACGTTACATTCCGTTACGTCCCGACCGATCCGGTGGCATCCATTGCAATTTTTTCCTCGCACGTTGTCGTATCCCCTGATCCGATGGTGATCGGCATCAGGCAATATTTTGTAGATGGAAGAGTTATCGCGTGATTTTGCGAATTGTCCATCGTACAGAACGATTTACCCGGTGCTACGCAGTATTGCCTCGCGTTTACCCATCTATGATATCAGTTTCAAGACGTTGCTGTTTTTCTCCCTCCCACTTACGTCGATCAGTCCTCGCAAACTCATTTTCTTGACCGCTAGTCTCCTGCAGTTTACCGGCGAGCGTGCATCATCATCATCGTACCGTACACAACACAGGCCAATACGACGACGCAGACGACGTGTACGCGTGCGCGCCCGTCATCCGTAAACTTTCCACCTTTTTTTTTACTCAGTGTGTTCTACGCTGTGTTGTGTGTCGGTGTTTGAACATTCGCGATAGAAAGCTCGCGCGCAAGTCGGCTATCCAGCAGCGCGCCGCGTGTGTTCCTTCTCTTTTTCGCCTTAGTGACAGCCCCGGCTGACCACATCGGCCCAGCAACACCCTACCGAGTCAATTACCCACCAAGACACCGTTCGTCCCCATTGGACGGACTTGGACCGTCCCTAGTTCCTGCCTGTCAACGACAGTTTACCACACTGCACAAAAAGGATCATTCAAAATATGAACACACTCTCACGTTGTATCGGTTACAGTGCTTGTTCGTCGACGATAGCCATCTCGAGCGTTGCCGTTTCTCATCGTTAACGTTTAGTCGACACTTATTACCGACAGAGTTGGGGATCATTAAGTCGTTTGTTTCGCGTCACGTGCGAATTCACGCCGGCCTGCTGATAATCGGGCCTGCTGTGTGTACCTACCGAGAATAAAAATCGGGGATACGGTCGTGCGCGGTTTCCATTCTCCGTGATTGAGGCTCCGTGTTGAGAAACGTGGTCTCGAGGCTGACGTGACGGTAGTGCTCGGTGATAAACGCCGGGAACGAGCCCGTCCGCATTCGCGCTTAATCGTATTTTGGCAGCGTGCGTTCCGCTGCAATAGTGTCTATTGTGTCGTGGCCGACCGCGTTGCGGTAAAACAGTCAAAATTCGGGTGAAGAACAGAGAACCGTTGCCATCCTACGCGATGGAACTGGGCGATGAATATCAAGACAGGGGAAATCCCAGTGGAGGGGTGGCGATGGTCAACATGCCCATGGCTCGCCATCAAGATACTCCCGACGAGAGTCCTCTGGTGAGTTCATTTTTTTTAATTTTTCTTTGTTTTTTATTTACGATCTGTTGATCGTACGAATGTTTACTTACAACTGGATAGTCAAAAAATACGGGAGAACGTAACCTAGCCAAAGGTATCGCGAGCAAAAATAAACTGACTGAGAAAATTTTCGCTGTTTTTCGAAAATGTGGCTTGCTCCATCTTTGATCTCCATATTCATTACTGTAATAACACGTGACTTGTTTTTAAAGATAGTTTCACAAAGTCGGTGTTGTGTATTTCGATATTATTCTGCGTCCGGGCAGAATATACTTACGTTAAGAAGGATAATAATAAAAATTCAATCGTATCGTGTTTTCACGAGTTTTTTTTTCTTTTTTTTTTGATCGGATCGCTGATCGATCGATAAAATTGGCTGACAATAGAGAACAACCGTGTGTTTACATGTTTACGATGCCTATACATCATTGGAAATACACCGAAATGCTATAACGTGCCAGAAGGGCAGCATGGTTTACAAACAATGCCAGACTGGGCTGGCTTTGCGGCTTCGTGCCCGTTTTTTTATATATCTTAGCTAGCGAGTTTTATGCACGTGCCTATCGTCTCTGATATAAAAGTCACATTCGTCGTTGTTTATAACGTAATCGTTCTAGAAACCTTGATGAATTTAATGCCTCGTAAACGCTGGACGATAGATAATTCCCTCGTATTTTCGAGGCTTCTTTAGAAAATCCCAAAGGCATCAAAAGTTGAGTAATCCCGGCGGCGTTGAAATTTTTCGCGTTGCTGAATTCACGTTGCTGGTCTTGAGAGTAACGACGTGCTTGATGCAAGTTACGTCGAATAAAAACGAGCAATTTGATTCTTTTCTCGATCGAATTAGCGCTGTTGTCGTTAACACGTTCGTCCATGATCGATTTAATTCTTCAACGACAATGCCTTGACGACGCAAAAGATATTCGCCTCGTATACATTTCCTAAAATAAGTAGCTTTCGTGCAACGAAATTATGCAGGATTTATCGCGGCTGTTGAACTTTGTTTCTACGTAAAACGATTATAAAGGGAAAGGTAGAGATATACATAAATACATTGGAAAACGTTTGAAATCCCAAAAGATTTATTACTCTCGTGCATTGTGTCGCCAATTTTATGTGCGCCCATTAGTGCGCTCATCGATAAATAGTATAGAGTGAGTCATTGAAATTCGGAAACCATTGTGATCTGTGCTTTCGTATCGCTTAACAAAGGCTAAATTTTGAACGGCCACATTATCCTAATTCTAACCTGTGCTTGACACGTCACTCAGTAAATATCCCAAATATCCATTCCCTCTACTATAACTGCCTATCTATTTGGAATTTTTGCTTTGATAAAGATCTTTCTCGTTGCGAACAGGGCAAGATTTATTGCCGGGCAAATAGCAGTTCGACAAATTACGAAGCAGTAATCAAGTCTCAGGTAGAAACCTATCCTACGGATTGCAATTGGCACGCTATTAACCGTACCCAGTAATGACGTGTCTCTTTCAATCACGAACCTCGATGGTCTATTGTCAATTTCCGATCTCTCTTGGTTATTTCCAGCAATAAAATATTCTCGCTCTTCCCCACCCCCTTTCCGCGTATCGTCCATTCTTTTCGACGTCTCCTCCTCACTCGCGGCTACTCCCCGCTTTGCAACCGTGTGCTGGCTTCATTACAATGCTTTGGAATAATAATAACCCGTAGGCAAAGTATCCGAACGTTTTCTGTTCCCCGCCATCGCGGGTCAGCGCAGAGATCCAGGAAGCAACACACCACGTTTCCGATCCGTGGCTTGATATCGTGTTCGTTCTAAAAATACGCCCATCGATACGCACCGACCCCGCCACGTCGCCGTATATTTAACAAATTTTACGTAACGCGTCATTCGCGGGAAATGTCGTTGGTCGAGCCGGTTCTTTTTTTTTCTTTTTTTTTTTTTTTTTCGAAATTTTAATTCTCGGGGTTTTTTTTTTTTCTTTCTTTACGTTTCTACCTGAGAATGCAATTTCTCGCATAGCACGCGATTGCCTGATAAGTGTAACGCGCGTATCCGCGGCGATGCTAAACACATCGGCTGCACTCGCGACAGTGCTCTCGAGCCCGTCACTAAATAGCACGGTAAACAAGAGGAGAACGAGAATAACGGGTTAACGAGAGGGTTTCCTCTCGCCGGGAAAGAGAGTCGTCAACGGCGCGGGGATGAACGACGCGGCCCGACGCGTCGCGTTGTCGTTGCGCCAAGAGAGAGGTGTAAACACGGTTCAGGTTGATTCAACGCGAGCTCGTCTCGTGTGTGTGTGTGTCTGTCTGCCCGTGTGCCTGTATGTGTGTGCGTGAGCGAGCCCGTGTCGCACGACCACTCTATGCTCTCGAGTATTTGCACGTTCGGCCGCGTTAAGGGGTGAGTCGCTGTGTCGCAGAAACGCCGGGGGACGAAAGGGGTTAGGCGAGACGTGCAATTGGAAATGGGGATTAGGGGGAGGGGAGGAAACACTCGAAAACTAGTAGAGAGAAAGGAGCGGACGATAATCGGGTGAAGATAGAGATTCAGCCAATGCTGGATGTAGGAGAGGGTGAGCGCGCGGGGATGGGAGAGGAAAGAGAGGTTCAAGCTAGTTGCAACGTCGAGCAAACGGTCTGCAGAGCGCTGCACACAAGGGCGGGGATTCCCCTTTCGGCCAATCGGATCGGTTAGCGAGTGCGCTCACTTACACGGCTAGCCTGGCTGTTTCACCTGCAGACGCCATGTCGTGACGTCATGTCTCGTTACGACGGGACCAGGTAAAACATGTGCGGTACCATTGTCGTCGCAGTGCTGCTAGCGCCATCCTCGGTCAAGGATACCCTTCTGGAGGATCTTTTTTTTTTTTTTTCTTGTTTTAAAAGACGACGGACGAAAATTTTGTAACCAATAGCTCGCGTTTCACGACGTTTCGTTCGACGTCTTGGCGATACAACTTGAACTTGAGTTGGCGAGATGCTGTAGCTTCGGTCCTGTAATTAACATTCCCGCGGTGGAACGTTCAGCTACGACGAACGGAGGATTTGATTTGAGGAGCAGACTTTAGGTGGAGAACAGAGCGCGTCCTTGACAGTGAGCTGTTCCTTTTTCGTGGGGTTGGTCGTGTTCTCCATTATCGTTGGCGGGAAGATTACGGCGTGCCACAGGTTCCGCTCCTTCCCCACCTCGAACAGTTGCCAACTGTTATATCTAGAGGGCCGTTTTACGATAGCCTTATAAAAATCTCATAATTAGATTTTGAAGATAATATCCTGTCTCGGCCCTTAGACGGTTGACCGGTCCCGTAGGCAGGTCGGCTCCAAAATTGCAACCACCAGTCTCCTCTTCCCACCTTCGTTCTTTTTATCCTGCAGGTACGCTCGCAATACGCTCGGTCGTGAAAAAAAAAAAAAAAAAAGGAGAGAAGAATTTCTCCGCTCGGTTCTGTCTCTGTGTGTTGCTCGAAAACACAGAGATGTCGTTTCACGTCTACCTATGTGTGCAACTGCAAACTTGCATCGATTTAATGACGTAGTCAGACTCGTTGGTGACGCGTTGCGATACACGCGCTGAAAAGGTACCTCGAAATTAATTATCTCTGGCCAACCGATCTCAGGCCCGCCGCGTAAGATTGGTTGCACCGTCCGGATCGAATTTCGCGCGCATTTTATACGCTGCTCCCGTTCCACGTTCTATGTATATCCGAGAGCAACACCGCGTAGGCAGAGGTTGCACTTCCATCCTTGATCGAACGCAACAACATAAATCTTTCATTCTAATGGTACGACGCAGCTTAGGAGGGAATATTTGCCAAAGAAACAAAGCGATCCGGTGTCGCAAGGACGGATGAGAGGATCGATACTCTTTACGCCCGTTGGAAATTGCGATTTAGCCGCAAAGAAGGTTGACTGGCTAGCGGCGTGGAAGAATAGGTTCCCGGGCTCGGTTCAGGGCGCGCTCGTCGCCGAGGACGGGATTCGCGGAGCGCGCATGCATTCCTCGTCGCAGCTGCAGTGCGCGTGATCGCGATCCAACGAGCCGCGAGCCCGTGAGCCCGTGAGCATATAGTGTTCCACCGATGGTGGGGAATCAGTGCGGCCGTGTAGACGAAGAAGAGGGGAGAAAGAGTGAATGAAATAAAGAAGAAAAAAAAAAGCGGCGGACCAGGCTGAATCGCGATTGGTCCAAGCCGATGCCGCGGTCACGCCTGCCTTTATGCATGCGTCGGCGAGAATCGCGCTCGAGCGGGACGCTGATATATGTACATACATGCATACGTATGCTCCTCTCGCGGCTTTCGATTTCGATTCCGATATCGATCCGCCGTGTTCGCGTGCGACGTTTAATGGCAGCAAGATAATTCGTCGCGACGCCGAGACGTTCCACACGTGTCGCCGTGTTTTGCATGTCTTTGCAAAACCTTCTCCTCCCCATTGATCACACACACCACGCTGAAATAATCATTTCCCGATAATATCGGCGACATTTTTCTTCCTTTCTGTTAACTTTGGTATACCTACCTATCGTCTGTTTGAAAAATTGTGAAACATTATTCTGGAAATTTGCATTAATAGTTGACATTTCGTGTCGTTATACTGACACGAGGTTTGGTGGTATTTATTTTCCGCGATAATGCGCGACAAATATGTTGGCAATATAGGCTATCGATACCACGGGGTATAAAGTCGATAGCCGTTCTGCTTTGTTTCCGTATCGACACGACGGAATTTTCGACGCGGTTTACGACCTTGTTCGAAACGGTTATTCCTGGTTAAAAATGAATTCGCATTGACCGTGATAATGACAACCAAAATTGCACATAATCGATCGAGAGCCGTCGTAAAAATATCATTATCGGTGCATAACCTTCCACGTGTTTTCGAATATCGTTTTACCAATGAATTGGTTGATGGTACAGTATTATTAGCCGTGACATCACAGGAGGTAATGTCGCTTAATGCATCGAATTGTGCGACGACGACTCGGCCTCAATCCTTTTTGTTTGATTGCACCGTTGGTTGTCCCTGGTTCTGTAAACGCAACCAGCTATCAATTACTCACACGACGAGTTTCTTAACTACGTTGCCTCCTATCCGACCGGCGTAAGGCTTCTTCTGCGCTCAACGTATCCTTAACGGCGCAACCACGAACGAAAGAGGAGTAAAATTCAGATAGCCTCGCTTTCGTTTCTGTCCGATGAACTGCGCTCCATAAATTATCCTAGTCCCTTATGCGGTCTGGCAGTCGTTCGCAGATACAGATGAATATATTCTATTAACTTTTTCGTCGTGGCCGTCGGTCATCCCTTGAAATTAACTCGACACACGGACACCGTGTTGTTGCAACGACCTAAAAACAAAAAAAAAAAAAGAAAGAAATTCCTCGCAATTTGGCGATTAATCGTCTGTGAGAGTTGCACATTGTTCACTTGGCGCACCTGCGTCTGCGAAACGACGAAAAGAGGCGAGGAGAAAGCGAAACGCCGTGTATAGAGATTTTCGGTCGGATCAGATTTTGGGAGGATGAATTCTGCTGTCTCTCGGCTGTGTTTGTATTGTCTTCCAGTCGAGTCAAGTGGGTCTTTCTTAAGTTAGCACCCAATTGGCTATCACACCCGATTCCCTGCCTCGGAGCGGAAAGGTACGAGCGACCATTAGTCGAGACTTATAAGGTAGCTGCTGCCACCAAGGTGGTCGTAGGGTCCTCTTAGCTGGAAAAGACCCCATGCAGGTGATGGGACTGGCACGAGCCGGCCGATCCTCTTCTGTCCCGATTCGTACATGCACCGCCTGTGGACGCCGCACCGCTTCCGACGTTAAGCCGATTTCACGCGGTCAACTTTCCACAAAAAAAGGTGTTTGCTGCAACGACGCGTTTCCCTCGCTTCCTTCCTGCGCCATATTCTTCCGTCCCGTTTCCTCGCGGCACAGACGAATTATTCTTGTTAACTAGAAATAGATGGACGAATCTCTCTCGCTCTCTCTGTCTCTCTTTCTCTTTCTGTTTTTTCTTTACCGTTTCCAAGAATCGTCGGCAGTTTCTCTTAATTTACAGTCGTTTGTTTGAGGCGGGAACACGCTTGCGTCACATCCGGCGCGCGAACGGAATATATCGATCGGACGCTCGCGATCGTGGACGCTCGTCGCCGGCGAAACTTGAAAAAGGGGAATCGTTCGTATTTTTTGGGCATATATCCCCTCCCTCCCTCCCTCCCTCCTCTTTACTCTCGGTTGGAATATTTAATTTGAGCCACCTTGTGTATCGCGCGGGGTCCTAAGTAAACGCCAACTCTCGATGGACTCTCGTGCGGACTGCTGCTCCGTGCATGCTCGACGACGACGAAGGCGCGGATGAAAAAGGCGAAACGGGTTTCTCCGTCGAACTCGTGCAAACATCGAGAGCCAGAGAGACGCGCCATGACCGACCACGAACCCTCTTGTTGACTCTTCAACTTTACTCGCGCCTTTCGCTCTCTCTCTCTCTCTCTCTCTCTCTCTCTCTCTCTCTCTCTCTCTCTTTCTTTCTCTCACGCCGATGGACGCTGGACGGCCACGGACGCGCTTCTTCTTCGTTCCGTTCGGTATCGCGGAGTCCTCTGCTCTCCTCCTTTGGTACGCCAGCCTCCTCCAGGTCGGCCGGGTCGTCGACTTCTTACCTGTTTGCCCGTTTCGTGGAACCACGCGAGAAACGGAAAGAGAGACGAGTTTAATTTAATTCCGTACTGTCGGACTTCGTCTGACCGAAGCAACAACGACGATTTCTGTCGTTGCCGATCCGTTGCGTTTCGATCGGTCGAATGCCGATCACCGAGCCAACCAACACTGTTCATCTGGGAGAAATCTCTCGGAACGCTTCTAAATTACGGCTGTGTTCCGACGAATGAAATTATCGAAAACTCTAGGCGTCTCGCGTGCTACCTCAAGCACTCGCGGCATCCGCGCGAAAGATAGCGGGTTTTCGATGCCCGTGCAATGGATATACGTGTGAATAACTTTGGCTAATGCACTTAATAGGCCGGAATAATCCGCGTTGCACGAAGCTGAACACGTTTGGCTCGATCGTGGAAGCAGGCCTGTTGTTTTTCTTCTCGGTATGCAACAATGTGCACCGTAACAGCGTAATGGTGGTTTGCGCAACCAATGCGCACTTGCGCTTTAACGCACGCACACGGGGACTCGCGCTCGCGCCGACACAAACGGAAACGGGACTCTCGTACATACGTGCGAATAATACGTACTTGTGTGCATGTGTGTGTGTGTGTAGCCACGAAAGAAATGCCTGACCAACTCCAGCGCCGTAACTCGCCCATTCGCGTATCATTATCCGCGCCGGACCGTGCCTGGACAACGTTGTTGCAATCGGTGCAATTATATTTTTACGATCCTAGCCATGGCTTCCATTCCGCGGCTATTAATGTTCCGGACGGCCACCTCGATTCTCTACGATCGAGGATCGCGCTGGTTTAAGTTTCTAAACCTAAATACACCGGACCGATTGTTCCTCTCGGTTATGCCGTTTCGAGGTCGTTGCGAACGGTTGAAGTGCGAGCGTTCGCGAAATAATTTCTACCAACGCGATATCCAGCTAAATACACGCTAAAAAAAAGAAAAAAAAAAAAAATAGAGTTTCTATCGCCCAGTGTGTAACCCAAGTACCCTTAGTATGTATTTCTATTAAAAATCGTGCAATCCTGGCACCGTTGTTTTTTTTCTTTCGTCCTTTCTTTTCCTCTTGGTCGAAGGATTAAGGATTTAAGAAAAGTAGCTTTTACCGTTATCTCGAACGATCGGTTTCCTTCGTAACCGTCGGACACTCGCTGCGTATTCCGGGGCTGCTTCCTTTTCCTTCTGCCCTGTTCAAACAATGGAAATAATTTCGTAGAAAGTGCCTGCTGCCAGGTCAGACTGATGACTTTATAAGTCCGAGCAAGAACCAAGATGTCAGGGTACATTTTATTTCTCTTTCTTTTTTTTTTTCTCTTTGTGACATTGCAGTACTTTTGTCTCCATCAGGTAGTTCCATAAACTTTCGATGCTACAACTGTTGCGCGAGCTATTTTCTTTTCTTTCTTTTTCCTAAATTTTTATTTCCTCAATTTTTATTTCCTCCTTTGTAACAAGTGTCGACGTTATTCCAACGTTATTTCAGCGATTTCAACTATTCGTAAATCTAGCAGATCTTTCGTTTCTTTCTCTCAAATGATCGGATTCGGAGAAAACTATTGATCGAGAGACGCGACGCTCCCTGTGTTTCATCGTCGAGCGAAAGTTACCGAAACCATACACGGTACAGTTTTGACGCTTTTGTAATAATTATCGAGGTAGAGCGTGCAGCTGCCTAACCTACGATAATACCGCGTAACGACCGAGAGCGTGTTATTATCGATATTTATCATCGCCAATTGAATTTACTAAGCGGATAATATATAATAATCCGTACCGTGTAATAATAGCGTATCAGCGAATCACGTTCCAATGATTTTTCCATCGTTTCACGGACGTTTCACGGACTCGGGCTCCGGTCGCCCTACTTTCTTTCGTCGTAATAAATCCGCCGATCACGCTGGCTTTGATGTCTTCCCGTAATCTCTCTACACAGGATATATAGGTGTACGTTTTCTTTTCCATTTCGAACGTCGTCGTTAATCACGCGCGTTTCTTTCGACGATAGAAGGATGTTTCTACCTCCGACGAAGACAAGCTTGCGATAATTTACGATTTAATTGCCGGCGATTGAGGAGACGCAGGCTTGCAAGAATGCACCTGCCAATTGTGACGAAGAGGGACGACGAGCTTGGTTTCGGAACTACGGGTGAATTAGCATCGACCGTAGCTTAAGGGACGTTCTGTCAGGGACGCAGGATCTCTCTCTTTGTCTCGACTGGGAACGAACAAGTATAGTTTCTCGTAGATGAGGGATCGTAGACCTAGATGGACGGCCACGATATCGATAGTCATTGTGTATCGAAAGCTTTGGCATCTCTTTGGGATTATCGATCGAGAGGAAGGGACCCTCTCGCTGGGGGGCCTCGAGACGCTCGCGGTCCCCGTTATTTAAGTGTACCTCTTGTAGAAACTTTTCCCTTCTACCGCGAAATTCGCTTCGTTATTCCGAGCAGGCAATCGGTCGGATTTTATTGGCTCGTGTTTTATTCACAGTGAAGAGCACAAGTGACGATGGAAATTGTAAGTAATTCAAACCGATGCAGCTCGGTGGAAAGAGATCGTATAAACGATGCCAACTTGGTCTCGTTTTAAGCTTGTACTTCGACAGTCGTGAATTTGTTCCGTTCGTAGAACGCAGCGGGTGGGGAAACGGATGTCCTCCGGTTCGAAAATTGTACATTGGGAAATTTCCTTTACAACCACTTTCTAAAATTCGCCGTGCGATTTTCTTTTATACCCATTTCGTTGAAGTCTAAGTAATTTGAAACATTAGGGATTAGATGACAAGAAGGTTGGGAGGCCTCGTATTTTTGTCAAGACGGTAGAGAAAAAAATCAAATAAAACTCCAACCTTCGAAACGATCTGGTGGATCTAGTCGCGGAGAGAAATTTTTAACATTTCCACTTCCTCCTCAGTTCCCTTGAGTTACCGTGACGTAGAATCATCTTCAGGGGAGACGAACTCACGACTATCAAAACAAAAGCTTTGCTCTTTGAAACGGGACCAAGTGGATTGCTACGTGATCTTTTTTCATTGTCATCTGGTTGGTCACCACAATTATGCTCTTCACTGTATATACATATATATACGTATATAATTACATGTACATATATATAATTACATAATATAATTACATACATATATAATTAAATAATATAATTACATATACATAGATATAATTACATAATATAATTTCATATACATATATATAATAATTACATAATATAATTTCATATACATATATGTAATAATTACATAATATAATTACATATACGTACATATATATATATATATATATATAATGACATACATTATATATGTATATATATACATTATATATACATATACGACAATAGGTAGATATCCTGGGAGCCGCGTTAATCTACGATCTACCTAGGATCGTCTCGCGCGGACGCGAGAGGGCACGAGACGGATTAGAATTCGTTTGTGTGTATATTTACACGAGGTATGTCGGTGGAAAAAGATGAGAATCACTGAAGCTCGAGTCTCTCCGTATCTAACCAAAGGGACATCGGTGGGTAAGGCCGCACGTGCCGACCGCATGTTTCTCTCCGGGCCGAGTGAAGGTTTTTAGAAAAGAGCCTTTCAATTTCCGTCGCCGTAGGATCTCTCCTGGCCCACGCCGTCAACTGCGTGTGGAATTCAGACGCTACCGTTCGCCGCCCGGGCGTCGTCTTACGTGCGGCAAAACCTGTGAATTTACACGGCTGGCATCCCTAACGCTCGTCGTTGCGTAATTCCGTCCCGGCCGGTACGAGCGTGTGTAGTTCCACGCGCCGCGAAATCGCAGACGCGACTATCGAACCGTTATGGAAACGCGTCACGCGTCTCCTTCACTTCGATTTTCATCGTGCAACGAACGTTCGTTCTCTTTTTTTTTTTTTCTTTTTTTTCTCAAAGTACAACCAACGGGACAGCTAACAATGTTTCTCGCGTTAATTTCATACGATCCGAGGCGTATTTATAGAATATCCTTGAGAGCTGTCGCGGCGATAACGCGGCTAGATTTTACTTGGTAATTTTTCACGTCGCGTCAGTGAAAATCACGTAGACGACTTGTTTCTCTTCTTCCTTTCCTCCCCTTTCCCCCTCTCCTGGTTTCCTTTTCTTTTTCTTCTTTTTATTTTTCATTTCTCCCCTCCCGCCCTCCCTCCCCCTTTTTTCGTCTTCCGCGCGCGGTTGTCGGAACGAGCAACAATTCCGACAATCGTGGAACGGTACGCTCGCTCGCTCGCGCGCGCGCGCGCATTGTACGAGGTAGTGGCCGTTTGTTCGTTCGCCGCGGCAGCGATTGCATTCTGCCGGCCGAGGAGGCATCATTGTCGCCCGCGGAATACAATTAGCAGTAAATTAGCATACGCCATCGGGGCCGATAATAAAATCCTGCATATTATAACGATTGCATCGGATTTCACAATGCCGTTGTCGACCACAAATTATTAATTTAATGGCCGCGAGTCGGCTGGCGTTACTCGCGCGAAGGAGTGAGGGAATTACGACTCGGGAAACACTGTGCCCAGGCCGGGTCTCGTTCTTCGTGTGTCCAGCGAGGGAAAAATGAAAGAAAGAAAAAGGAAATGAGAGAAAAGAGAGAGAGAGAGAGAGAGAGAAAGAAAAGAAGAATGGCCATCTTGGCGTGACAACTCTAACTTTGTAACAATTGCGCTGCAATCTTCGGACCGACCGTTTCTTCTTTGAAATCGCACGCGTTTCCGGGCATACGCTCAGGTGACATGACGTTTCTCGTTAAATTTCTCGCACACCTGTTGTACGCGACTCTTTCTCTCTCTCTCTCTCTCTCTCTCTCTCGCAGATAAATAATGAAAATTTCACTGTCTCCGAGCTTCAGTCTTCTCGTTTGGGGAGAAAGTTACCAGACAAACCGAAACCAGTCGATTCGTCGAGGGATAATCGTGTTTTAAGGGATGCATGACAGTTTGACGGGCCTAGGAATTACGAACACTTTGGAGTGAAAAGAGAAAATACATATTTGATCGACATGAGCTTTGATGGTTTATTTTAACACATTGTGAACTATAAAAAGCAACATTAAAAGAGAAAAAAAGGGAGCTGTTATGTAACTTTTTAACGGCATCCCCTTACACAACTTTTTTTTACATTGCCCATCGGTGTGCGTGATTCCAGCCAAATTGGATCAGATGCAACAAAAAAAGGCAAGAAAAGTTCAAAAGTAAACAATGTTCTCTAGGGACTGACGATCCAACATTTTCATTTCTGTGAAAATTGTGAAAATAGCAGCTATTTGTGTTTGATGTATCGAATTTGTGCCAAAAGTTACTTTTTTTGTTTATATTTTTCTTAACTGTTAAAAATTAAAAGAATGTTCGATCGTCAATCCCTAGTAAATGTTACACTAAAGATACCAAGTTTCACAGTAATTGGTTCGTTAGATTCCGAGTTAGTAAAAACCTAGTTTCGAGAAAAACGCGTTAAAAATTTCAGAACGTCATTTTTCACATGTATCATTCACTTACTATTTTTACTTATATATCGCGGCTCACAGTTCTTGCAATCCACAACTAAATTGAATCCAAGTCACCTAACATTCGATTCAGCAAAAGTAAGATTTGTACGCACGTTTTACACTTTGTAATACTGCTTGTAAAGTTGTAAACAGTGATACAAATTCAATTACTCTGTATCCGCGGATTTATTATTGTACCCCAGAGTAAGTCGTTTCAAAGGCTAATGCCTTTCGTGTCTTGTTTCCAACACTTCAAACTACCATTTAAAACAAAAACAGAAAGAAATTGATTTTTTGAAAATTTCAAACTGTCCTGACCCCTTGTAATAAGAATCCTTGGGGTTGGAGAACAAAAAAAAAAAAAAAAAAAA
>NW_025110198.1:765041-773277 GCF_011392965.1 Frieseomelitta varia | reverse complement strand
GAGAGAGAGAGAGAGAGAGAGAGAGAGAGAGAGAGAGAGAGAGAGAGAGAGAGAGAGAGAGAAAGAGAGGAGCGTGGAGGAAGGGTCACGGCCGTTTGTTCGACTGCTCGCCCGCATGTTACCAAAGTAGATCTATTGGTTCCACTGCGATAAGACAAAGGAGCTACGGCTATGATTTTTTACCCACATTCACATCACGCCTCCTCGTGTCAAAGTTCCCCGAAACGAAAACTCAGGGAAAAAACAGATGGCGACTTCCCACCATCGTGTGCGTAACGGCCAGCTCCCTGTTTCCACAGTAGACGGAACAGAAATTCCTCACAACGAGTAATCACACCGTCACGAAGAGAAATCGTCAATATTTATTTATTTTCAAAGTAGAAACACTGGATGATTGACGAACTTCCTTGTTAAAATTGAAGAAATTTTATCAAGTGCCTTTCGTTTTCCTGTTTCGTAGAAGTATCACGTAGCATAACAGTATAACAGACTCGACGACGACAGAGCGTGCACGTATGCGGGCTTCCATTGACCCAGAATCGAGTCAACTTTTCCCCGAGGGGCTCGACCTCGACTTTCCTCGAAAAGCGCGCTGCGTTTCCCACGCGCTCCTCTCAATCGCCCACGCGGAAGTCTTCGTCGAAGCGTCTCGGTTCGGTGGACGGTTAGGGTCGACCGGTAGATATACAGACCCGCACGTACATACCTGTGTATACCGGTATACCGATGCATTAACACTCGACTACCAAGAACCAAAGCATAGAATTTTCATCTGATGTTAAAGTTAAAAGAAAGGAAAAAAAAAAA
This sequence comes from Frieseomelitta varia, assembly GCF_011392965.1. NCBI lineage: Eukaryota > Metazoa > Arthropoda > Insecta > Hymenoptera > Apidae > Frieseomelitta > Frieseomelitta varia. The sequence goes on along the minus strand of NW_025110198.1, from coordinate 772,470 downwards.
AAAAAAAAATAGGAGAGCTGTGTGAAATACAATAGAAAAAAATCATTTAAATCTCTAAAGATACACCGTTTCACATCTATAATGTATCTGACAAAAATTATGAATTAGTCGTTTCGACCATCTTGGTAGTTCTAGTGTTAAGAATGTCATAGAAAACTGCCATAGAATAGTGAATATAAAATGAATGCAATAGGCGAGAGTTTTATTATTTTATTATTTTATTCGCTATTAATTTATAGCGAATTTATTATTTTAGCGTTTATTATATAGCGTTTTATTATTTTATTCGCTATTAATTTATAGCGAATTTATTTTATTTTATTAATAGGCGAGAGTATTATTATTTTATTATTTTATTCGCTATTAATTTATAGCGAATCAAGAATTCGAGAATAAGAAATAATTTTGATTAATGTTGCTAAGCTTAAAGTGTTTAAGCAGTTTATTTTAATTTACAGTGGCTAACGAAAATATTCGTAACCTTGTTACTGAAATATTATGCAATGAAACATATGTATACATGATTTTTAAGGTGATGTAATAACTACAAGCTACAAGTATTAAATATGCTTGTAAATAAATTAAAAATTACGCTTATACGCAAGATATTATAAAAATTTTTGATAGATTGGACGATATTTGCAGAAGTTGGAGAATATTCAAACTAATAATATTTATATGTACCTACTTCAACAACTGTGAATGATTATAACACCAAACGTAATAAACGATATTTTACCATCAACCGAGTTCGTCAGTCTTAATATTCATTGCGTAAATTCAGTGTAAACACTCACACTCGCTCACTGTGTGATCCTCTTTTCGCACGTTGTTCTCTAACTTCCATAATTTAATTTATTTAAAATTATTAGATTTATTTAAAAGTCTAATTTATTTAAAATGTACGTGCATAATCTTGATGCTTATCGTTAGTTATATTACATTACCATGAAAAATCAAGCATGCGTAACACGTACATTTTTATTCTTTAGGATTTCAGTAGCGAGGATTCGAACAGCTTTCGCGAGCCACGTTACATTAAACCGCATCAAGTTTAGCGTGTGTCGTTTTCTATCTACCTCCCATTCATTCACGGCGTATTGAACGAAACACTCGACTTGCCTCGAACGACATTTCCTTCGCCTATCCACCATTCACAACTCTAACAGCATCACGTCTAAAGTTAGACAGTCTAGCCACCGTGCGCGCGTGTCGATTGCATCATGGATTTCGAAACGAAACGAAACGAAAAAAAAGAAGAAGAAAAGAAACTCCAGATTCTTCTCTCGCGCAGAGTGCTGTAACGATCGACGTACAAGTCGATCGCCCACCGCGTGTGATCGATGTTGTTCCTCCATCCGACGTCAAAGGAGAGAAACGTGTCATAATGTGTCAGGGGACACGCAAAGGCGTGTGTTAGTGGCCACGTCCGCCCAAACGCGCGCGTACTCGCGCGGCTCCGGCTCCATTCATGTTTTTAAAGGCCATTATAAAAGTGACAAGCCGGACGGAGTCATTCCTCGCGAGGAAGCGGAAGTCCGCCATTATGCAATGGAAACGTCAATTTCCGGTGGCATTGTCGCGACGATCCGTTTCTCTCTTTCCATACCTCCCACTCGTTCCCCGTAAGCACGTAACTCCGCGATCGCGCTTTTTCGCGCGGAACCGTCTCGGGAAAAAATCCGCCTGCAGCCGAGCAGACACGTATACGTACCAAGTTTCCTCTCCCACACGTTCGATCGGGGATCGGGGTTTTTGAATGCGTATCGTCGCGTTGTAAACATCGGCGACCGCGTTTATTCCTACCCACGCTCGGCTACGCCTTACCTCTGGGCCATTTTAAACCAGTTAATCCGCCCTGCCTACGTCCTATTCGAACGTGCTTTTCATCAACTGCCCGCTATCTCCGCGTGAATATCTCCGTTTCGGAGGAAATTTAAGTTCCAACCGAATCCTAGTCTCGAAAGATCTTTCTCACGGTCTTTGCTCGCGCGTGTGACCCCCGAAGTAAACGCGTATGTGCTATATACATACAAACTTTAGCTTTCGAGATACGTTCGAAAATTAGCCAGTCCAGATGACGCGCTTTTTTTCTTTTTTTTTTTTTTTTTTTTTTCATTTTTTTTTGCAGCGAGCGTGTTCACAGATTTGCGCGATTCCTCGGCGCGCCGCGGTCTTCGCTTCTATCGATTGAGCCGGCGTCCCTTGGTTCGTTGCACCGGCACCTTACATTTGCCTATCTGGAAGTCGGCATCTTGTCCCCGACGATGCATTGTGCACCGGTCCCCGGGTGCATTCGTGGCCGGCGGACAGCCAGCCGCCAACAGGCCTCTACCGCCATACTCACCGACACCGGCAACGAAAAAAACGATAATAATGGCAGTCGCACCGCCCCCGTAGCCGGCATTTCAACCGGCCGGTTTATCGTTTCCCCGCATCGGTCCACCTTTCGTCAGTGAGAGAGCCCTTCTTCTCTCTCTCTTTCTCTCTCTCTCTCTCTCGTGCGTCGCTTACGATTCCCTCGTCGAGTTGGAGGATTCCGCCTGCCGATTCCTGCAACGAGGGGTGGCGTCTCTGCTTTCGATGGTGAACTCTCACGCAGCCTTTGATGATCCATCGCTGACTTTTTTCTTTTTTTAGAGAGCTTTTAGCTGAATTCTTTTTGCGACGTTTAAGCCCACGTACGACTGATCTTTTCAAAGAGGGATGTTCCTCCTTCGTTTGTGACTCAGCCGCCGCACCCTATCCACCCTCGCAGTCAATGTTTTCGTAATTTTTTGCATCCTTCGCCTTACCGATTCGCCCCTGCGGGCCGCTCGATCTCGCGAACACTCGCGAACACGAGCATGATTCGAAAATGCGGAACTCTCGAGTGTCCGCTTTTGGTCGGGCGATGATTCACGGTAGGAACGAAGCGCGCGTCGTTCTCCAGCCAGCCTTTTATAGAAACTCAAAACTTTGCTTCGCCCTCGCGCAGACGTGCCTGTTTTATCCGTCAAATCTGAGCGCTAGTCCCCTGCGCGTAAGATGCGGTATAACGGAAACTACTCGAATAAAATAAAATTCGCGAAACTTCCAGCCGATCGATGTTTCCGACGTGTCAAAGCGTCGCCATTCGACAGCTGCCACGTCGATATCTCTCTGGTAATCTCTTCTTCTTTCGCTTCGATTTTTTTCATTCTTCTTCTAAAATAGGTATTTCTTTCTGTTTCCTTTTCTCGCTGTTTCTTTCTAGGTCGATGACAAATTCACGAGAAACGAGAGAATCGATGGGTACACGCACGAGGGGATAGAAAATTCTCTGACACATTTCGCAGTATGGGGTAGATGTTAGGATAGGAGAATCGTCAGGGTGAATCGTATGAAAATTGGAAAGTTAGTGCGGACCTGACCCCTTGTTACTTCATATGGCCGCGCCATATGGGAATCGATTGTATCGGCGCGATGCTTGTCGATAATTTACGGTCGGAATCTTGCGCTCGCCTCGACCAGGCTTTCGGTCTTTCCCCTGCGGACGACACGTGCCCCCTCGCCATTTCCATTCGACACGACTGGTTCCTTTTTTCGCCCTAAATACTCCTGTTTCCTGTTTTCCTGTTTCATTAAAGGAAATCGATCTGATACGTGTAATTCAATGGCATTTCATCAATCTTCTTTGACCCTTACGAAGACGAACAAAAACATTCGTACAAACTCGATGGAAAACGATTAACGATACTTTAAACAAAGTATCGTCGAGTGTGCAAATGTTTTTATCCATCTTTGTATAGTGTCAGAAAACGATATGTCATCCGATCATATTATTCTACCTTTACTCTTTTTTTGAATTTCGTAATTTTATTTTTCATAGAATTTTCAGTAAATTTCTAGTTCTTTTAAGAAACTGAGAAAAATCGAGAGAGTAATATGGTTCTTGTACTTTTACTAAGAAAATGTATTAAAAAATTTCTGTTTTCCTGTCACGAAAATATTACGTATTTCATTATATCCGTAATAATAATTTATCTGAATCAACATAGTTTAAATCATACAGATTGTTTCTACTATTTGCCTATCAACGTTTTGCATAAACATTCGGTACTTGCCGCGCACTATATAGAGCTGTGCTTATCATTAGCTTCTAAATGTTTGTTTGTGTTTATAATTTTTTTGCCCTTCCATGATTAATTTCTCGTTTCAGTAACATAGTAACGAAACAGCTAAAATTGGGAAAAGCCCAATTTTGACACTAAAAATTTACCCAAAATTTTTATACTTTTTTTTCTCAAACCTTACCAAACTACAATACACCAACTTTTTTCGGCACGAAAAGGATTAAGATAATTCCTTCGAGACGAGTTTCATAGAAATTTTGGCAAACACGCTGGAAAGTATCATTCGCAGTATGTTTGCACAGACGTGTTATGGAATTGAACTCGAGGTTCAAAAGTTGCAGCAACGTTTACTCCCGGTGTCTATTTTTATGTAGCGCAGAAACGGAGAGATTACCCCACGCATTTGTACGATTCTTACTTCGATATCGATAAGATACCGAAATAGAAGCAGTAGCGTAGCCGTTTCTATTTCAGTGATGATCAATGCTGTCCCAGAATAAGTCCCGTCAAAGTCGATAAGTTCAACTGCACAAGGTTTCGCGGCTATTTCCGCGCTTCCTCGGCCATCTACATTACGTATTTATCCGTGCCACTTCAGTCCTACTTAAAAACAAGCTCAGAATAGACCTCTGGTATTTCGGATGTATATCATTTTTCTATTGGTTACAACGAGGAGAAAACACTACGTTGTTTCGAGAGGCAATCGTCAAAGGTCGTTCCCACTTTCGATCATTGTGTCGTGCCTCGAAACGGGATTCAATGCGGACAGGAGAGGTTTGAATAGCGGCCGCGTCCAAGAAAAGCTCACGGTTCGTTTCGTTTCAAAGCAAATTAATAGGCGCGTCGAATGATCGGCGTTATTTTATTGTTACGCCGCGTTAACGAGGATTCCCGAGCGCGGGATTCTCTTCAGCGCCGATCGAAATCCGTGCGATTTTATCAAGCATTCTGCGACAATTTGCATGATCGCGCGATGACAATTTTCGTTAATCGAGTTACAAGCCGCCATTGTTTTGCACTCATGCTTCCTTCAGTGTTTCGTTTCTCCCGTTCAACTCGGCATTTGTTACCACATTTACAACAATCTCTTAAACTTAATTTTTTTTCTGAGCTTTAATTACGGTTTCTGCGTTTAGCAGAAACTTTCGGTGCAAATCTTTTTCGTACAGACGTTTTAGACACTTTCTGATCCATAGGTTTAGATTTTAGGTTAGAATAGAAGTAGAACTGCTGTTTACATTTACTCCAAATAGGTTTTAGATTAGGTTAAGTTGGAAGTATATGCTTCAAGTAGTTTTTAGATTAGATTAGATTAGAAGAATCTACTTCTAAGAATCTACATTTACTCCGAATAGTTCTTAGATTAAGTTAAGTCACAAGAATCTACTATTAGAAGAATCTACATTTACTCCAAATAGTTTGCCTCCAGTATCTACTGTTTGCATCTATTCCAAACAATTTTTGATACCACGTTCCGTTTTTTTTTTTTTTTTTTTGTATTGTTGAGGGTTTATTTTCCAATAAACTATATTTTTGTACTAAATTTGTTGCGCATTCCCCACGTTCAAATTCTTTGATTGTCACTTCTTTTTCAATTGTTAATGCTAACGCGTTTTCAGTTTGGCGATATTACTATACAAGTTATATCATGCAACTTTACACTACGTCAATTTCAAACTGAATCATTGTGAATTAATTTCGTCGTGTAAACATATTTATACGCGTGTAACGTAAACATTACGTATGCATTGTAGTAGGAAACAAACAGTTCATAAATAGGAACGTTCACATAATAGGTGTTCACTATTTATGGTTTATACTACATTTCCTTTCATGTCTCGAAAACGAAGACCTATCGAGTCATGGTGTGTGTAATATTTTTTGTTCAAAGTAATTTCCTTAACATGTTGGTAAAGTTTAACGTTTTATAATCTGAAATATACATGTATATTACTAATTAATAACGTAATTTCTAAAATGCATTTATCGCGATTGTATCTCAGACACGTCTTACGAAACTCATTGTTCATTTTCAAAATACTCTTTTATACACTATTCTCTCTTTCGCTCGATTTGAGATGTACGATCTTTAATATTACCAATTCACATTGCAGCAAGTCGCTAAAATAAACAATTGCGCGCAAATACGATAATTCACGATCGAGTTCAACGCAGTACAAACAAATGGAATATAAAACGCAACAGGAAGTTCCGTGTTTGTGTTTCATCAGCGGATGTTACCCAACCTTCCACCGCTATACTCCTAAATATAGACGAACTTTCATTTTTATTAAGCGAATAAACTCGATCCACTAGTAGCGTAGACATTCGGCAGACGATGTCTGCGCTCGCCACGATTCATCTGGTCCCCGTGACGCGTGTTTGTTTCGCGATTTTACGACGTTTTATAGTTCCTAGACGTCTACGTCTAGCCACCGTATATGACGTGCTTTTATGGGGCGCCGTGACACGACCCGACCCGACCCGACCTCAGCTACGTCGTGACATGATAAACAGATCGATTTTCTCAAGGAGCGCGCGCTAGTGCATCCTGGTGAACTAAGACGCAGCGCCATTTTCCATTTTATGTTCGTTACTTACTTGCGAGTCTTCTCCGTTGATCTCCGTCGATATTTTAACACAGAGGGATCTTTCGTCACGCCAAGTCCTGTTTCAAGTTTAAGACGGGAATCTTGAAGGTTCCGAAAGTTACGGAAACGAGACGTCACGGGCGAGAGACGACGGTCCCGTGCCATTTATCGCGGAACGCACACGACCGCGGCTGATAATGGACAGTTTAATGCTCGCGCCAGAACGTTCGTGGATGCAAATGGGTTAATTACACCGTAGAGACTTCTGCTCGTTGCACTTACGTGCGTGCACACCTGCACGGCCGTTTGAGTAATTGCCATTTCACCAGGCGACGACACCCGTACGGTTAATCGCGAAAGACACGAAATACGCTAGGCTGAACGTATGTATGTATGTATGTATATATGTATGTACGTACGTACGTACGTACGCTGGCTGACGACTCCATTAAAACGCTCGAGTCTCGCGCGTTCATTGTTGAATTATTACGGAACCGGATGTTTTGAGAGCCGTTGAGCACGGTAATGATTCCGTACGCCGCTCTAACGCGTCCCTCCCCCACTCCTCCCTGTTCTACCGACAGTAGACAATATTTCGAAGCTCGCATCGCTAGGTGTCACTTTATCCGTCACTCCCCCCCCCCCCACACCTCTTCTTTTTTTCCCGCGCTGCTAGTATATTTTTCTTCCGTGTTTTATTTGCTCGGCACCGTGTGCACTTTTTCCTTTTTTTTTTTTTTTTTT
>NW_025110198.1:638995-765031 GCF_011392965.1 Frieseomelitta varia | reverse complement strand
AACAACTGTCCGAGATTCGGAGTGAAACTGAATTCTCGGACCCGGCCGAATAGCCGCAACGCACAGGCCGGTGCCATTATTGCGGATAGACAAACAGAAACGGCGTGTGCTTGTCGAGGTGCCGAAAATACCACTGGTAACGCAGTTCGCGACAAAAAGCAGTTCGTGCGCTTTTCAACTGGTTTGCACGGCGGCAAGTTGCATTCGAATTCCGCTGCACACAACTTCGTGTTTCCCCGAAACGTTTCGCTGTTCGGCAGTTTGTTTTGAATTGGCGACGGCGCGCGCCTTTCGAACAACGAATTCATTGTCTCTCGACGGTGCGACAGCAGTTTTGGCCGATGATAGTCGTGGAAATGTCACGGTCGAGATTCGTTCGGTAGATTAGAGGCTGTACGTACGATGGTCACGAACGCTCCGACGCCTTGGAAATTGGCCTGACTAGCGGCAACACTGTTGGACGAGATCCTTGAACTTCTCTGCAAAACGAAGTTAGGTTATGTAAGTATTTATTTACCATGATACGAATCTCTGACCTAAAATATATCTCAGCTGTAATAGGGCTATTATCTGACTGTTAACTCATTTTCGTCATAAGAAAGAGCGAATAATAATGCCCTTGTCACCAATTTTTCTCTTATCATATTTAAGTACAAGATTTTAAAAATGTAAAAAAAAAAGAACGTTGTTCGGTAAATCTTTGTGGCAATAATGGGAATTTTGTAACTTTTCGTGTTTTCTTTGGTATTTTCAGTTCTTTCTTTTTTTTTTTTTATCTTCAATATAATTTATTCAGCTAATTTTTGTTTGAAGATGTGAAATGTTCCGTCTTCTTGAAAATAACGTAACTTTTCAAACTAGAAATATAAATGTTCTGGCGATAACGATCTGGTGATACTGGCCAGGAAAATTGCGCAGGTGCGTGCAAACATTTGACTGTTAGCACGATAAATTTTCTATTTATTATCGAATGCCATTGTTTATTGAAAACTCAGACACTTTATATTTTATTTCAACTGTTGCACAGTTGTGATGATCTAGATTCTAGATTCCATCACGCACGAGTATTCGTCTCGCGAGCGAACAGGTGCGAGGAGACCGCGTTTGCGGTGACCGCTGTGAGAAACGTCGGAACCATAAATTCCCTCGGGAGCAGCTACTTCTCGCTGCTACACGACCCTAGCCCTGCTTTAATTCGCTACGGATTCCCCCGAGTTTCCGCCGATTGGAATTTATGAAAATAGCCCGGATCGTTGACCAGCCCAGCTGGTTAATTTGCACACGCGTGTACTTGGCAATGGAATTACAATCGACGAATTGTTACAACCATTTTTGATCGATCTTTCTTCAACAATGCAAGTCCGAATCGGGATCTAGATTCCAGATTCGAATTTGCAGTATTAGAATGCAAATTGACAAACATCGATTATTTCTAAAGATCTGGCTGCCCTAATCGATACCTGATCATTATAAATTTATCAGTAACAAAGCTTCTGTGGCTTTTATGGCATGATTCTTGCTAAATATTTCAAGGATTCATTGCTATTCTGTCGTCATTCCGCGTTTAGATTATTTGATCTCCCAACATTGGTCTACGCAACTGATTATACTTTATTAGAAAGAATTCAGCACAAATTCTTGCGTTTTCTTATAAATTTGAGAGACTGGCATTCAATGATCGTCACAATTATAAATATATATTTTCTCAGATGCGTATAGAAATTGTGGAATACAGGCATTGAATTTGGTTTCTTTCACGCAAAGTAATTCTGACTATAAAACTTATTATATTTATTTATTACGAGAATTTAATATATGTGCGTGTAGGAATTTCCCTCCCCTTAGATCCAAAATTTAAAAAATTTGAGCAATTTCACCCTAAATTCAGTGCTAACAAGATTTAATCTCAGATTGTGTCTTAAAACAAAATACGTAAAGTAAAATGCGTTTTCTCTCTCATATACGACACAATATCGTTTCTTTCGCATTTACGTTGTCATTGTCGTTATTTCTCGTTATTTTATTTTATCCCTTTTTCTCCATCTACCTTCTTTTCCCTCAGTTAAATAAATAAGTAAATATCAATTTAAATCAAATTTCATGGATCCGATGTTCGATTCATTGATATTCCAAGCCACATTTTCGTTCAATCGCGAATAAATAAATTAAAATGATAAATAGGCTGCGTTCATCGTGACCAAGTTGCACGTCTACCTTCATAACCAACGAAATCATTTTCTCGACTGGCATTTCTGGCGACGAAGGTGTACGCCGCCAGGTTTTTAATAACGTATTCAGATACACTGGATACGAGTATAATTATAATAACTAACCGGTTTGCCGCCGATAAGGAACGAGTTCAATTAACCGTTTTTCACAGCATCTTTCGTCTCATATATCACCGTTAAGATTAAGACGAATGAAATCTGGATTCGATCCCGCGTCTTTATTCAACTACATACATACCATCGGCTTAACGACGCCTCAACGATTGCCCCATCGATCGTTTCTCGAATTGCTCCTTCGATCGCTAGATCGAATTAACGAACGTGAATGAACGGTCACGCTTACGGGACGGAAGCTCCATTACCATTCGATATTTCTATCTCTTCCGCTAATAAATTTCATCGGCAAGTTTATTAGTTAAGTTGGCGGGCTGTTGCAGCGGACAGTCGCCGGGAACGATACGATACGTTCGAGTTTCAGTGACAGAGACTGAGAATTCTCTACTATCCCCTAAGCGAGAGATAAGCCACAAGGGGCAAGTAATAAATTGCACGGTGCAGCAAGAATAAACCTCCATTGACCGGTTTATCACGGAGATAAGGTTTTCTATGAACGAACGCGACTGATTGTGAGTTGAGGATCACTCAGAAACAGCGTGTGCTATAAGGTGTAACAAGCGTTTAACATTGGTAGAAAATGGTTGTGTGTGATGGATGCCGCGCTCACACTACCATTGGCGAACAGTTCGCGAGAGAAATTGTGATTGAACGCTAATTGACTATTATCGAGAAGCAACAATGGAATTGAATTTATATAGTTTGTCACAAACTGTTACGCTGCGTCCACACAGGGCAGAACCGCTCGCTGACAAAAATTGCGTCGCATCCACAATGCTGTCGTTCAAAACAGCACAGTGGACACTTCGGCGAATTGCCGATCAGGTTATAGTGAGCGGTGTTCGATCGATAAATGGTACATGAACGAGAATCGAAGCGTACGTGGTCGTATTGAGGGCCTTGCTTTGTAATACCGCGTTCACACTGCCCGTTGACGAAGCAATTCGCGAGCTGTGTGGATGTGACGCAGTTTCTGTTAACGATCGCGAGCCCGGCATAACAATTTGCGACAAACTACAAATTTCATTCCGTTGTTGCTTCTCACAAGTGGCCAATTAACATTCAGTCACAATTTCTCGCGCGAATCTATATCAAACGCTGGCTCAATTAAACACGCATTTACCTCTCCAGCAACGAGTAATTACCGGCTTAAAGTAGAGCAGGTATCTCGGCCATTAAAATCGTCGCCGAGTAACGATCCTACGAGCTACGTGCGTTCCCAAGGCTCGATAATTTTTTCCGACCTTGGGATCTTTGATCGTGAGAGAAAGACGAAGACGAATTCTCGCGGCGATTTGGCCGACGCGATGAACGCGACGAACGCGAATGGCTATCGCGTGAGAGCGTGGCGGATTCGAGCGGGTGCACGCGTGTGAGTAGACGAGCGTAAGCCCCATTGATTGCCCCACAGACCATTCATGGATCCGCGGATCGTGAGAGGAAGCGGACGTGCGCGTGGTGCGCGATCGCGTGGCGTCCGTGTGGGAGCAGCGTGCGTGTAGGTGTCCGCCTAGCCTTATTTGTACCGAGTCGAACGGTTTTTCGCATTTCCGGCTCAACTGCACGCGTCGGTCCCGGAATCTGCCGGTGAAACCCGAGCGACCTTGCGGCCCCGACAACGTTGTCGCTGCTTGTTGAGCGGCGAGTCCTCTCAGGTTCGAACGAATCCTCCGAAAGCGGGAAAATCGGGTGAGCGTGGGTGGGCGATGATTCACGAAAGTAGCAGCTGCTAGGTTGAGCGGTGAACGATGCCCTAAACTTTGTCTGTCACACTGGGTGAAAACAAAAGTCTATTCCCCTAAATATAGACATTCGCGTAAATAGAAGTTCATCATGTTATTATTACAGCAAACGGCACGACGAGTTTATCTACTTTCGTCACGCGAGTTTCTCCAAATAAAGAAACTCTTGTTACTTTTTTATAACTTTACGACAAGTTGTCATTAATATTCTAGCAACTGATGCGACGCTAAACTCCAAACTTAATTGTTTCCTACGTTTTGTTGCTGTCAGAGCTGTTTTCTACGTTTTGTTCTGTGGTAAAGTTAGGTCTCTTTAAACAGGTAAAGCTATTTCCAACTGTATTTGGGTGAAATTTTTGAGCATTTGATTGCAGTTAGAGAATGGTAGTGATGATTTGGTTAGTAGATTCTTGAGTGTGCTCTGCGCTCTTTCTCTACATCCAATACACCTTTATTCGACTCGAATAAAGTTGCTCGTACAGTAAAAGACGCGTTAATGCTCGAGATGAGAAAATTTTCCTAAACAAAAAATCGTAAAAAAATATGTGAAAATGTTAAATTTATCTTGCGTGTTACACGGGACTGTTTGCATCGCGTCGTGTAAATACCAGTCATAATTGTTTTGCCGTGTAATACAGAAACTCAGGAATCCACCGTACTCTAATCAACCTTCGATGTTGTAACGTTATTCACGAAACGGTTGGAACGCGAGTATAATTTCCCCTTTGACGGGCGAAAGAATTTCGCCTGCCGTTATTTTTCAGGAATTTTTCGAGGCCATTTGTCTCTGGCAGCGGCAAACTGCCCAGACTGCCAATAAAACGGCGGCGAAACGAGACGTGGCGACTTTTTTGTCGCAGCCGAAACTCCATTATAAACCGCTTAATTTAATATTCTCGCTGCATAGTCATGAAGTTGAAGCGTTCCGTGAGACGGTAACTCAAGTAACTAAAAGTAGTGGACAACTTTCCTCGAGCCTGCCCACGCGGATATTGCCCACGCGCTTCCGGCTTGTTACCCTGTTTCACGCGCCGCCGCTGCGGCCGTGTAAACTTCCTCCTTTTACGGCGATTCGCGTTTTTCGAGTCTTGCGAAATCGCGAGATTCCTTTCGAAAGGAATGCGCGATGCGATCCTTGGTCGAAGAAAAAAGAAATGAAAGAAAGAAGGAAAGAAAGAAGGGAAAGCAGTGAAAGGAGAGGAATTTCAAGGAAACTCGAATGGTCTGCGTTGTCTGTTAAACGAAAGAGACGTAGTTTCTCGAGTCAGACGCGCGGACACTCGGAAAAAGCTATAGCAGCAGCCATGGGATATGTGTTTCGACTGACGCGGAGTTGCGGCAGGGCACACGTGGCAGGAATTTTCACTCGGTGGGATGAAAACTGCGATGTTTTAATCCGGACGTTGCGTACATAGAAACGGGACAGCGGGTTGAAGCGGGTACAACAAGGATATTTCCGGCAGAAGGCGCCAAGGGTGGGCCAGCCCCCGTTAATGAATTCGGTTGCTCCGACGAAATCCTCTGTTTCGTAGCCAGAGCTTCGTGCCACGAATTACACCGCTCACGCTATTGTACAGGGTGGAAAGGAAAGTTTATTCGTGGCTATACCATAGACTCCTAGAATTCTACACCTTTGTTTGTTAATGTAAATACATGTAAAGAACCTGCTGCAAAATTGACCTTGACATTTAGTTTCAAGGTTAAAAAATTTCTTCTTGCGTTGCATTCTACCTGTCACGAAGGTAAAACTTTTCCAAATAATCATAGATCGCAACATGTACAAAAATTCTCTTGAAAAAGGGCAAAATGTTTCTTAATCATTTAAACAGCGACTGTTCTAACAGCCACTTTATGGTTCTGGATGTAATGTTTATATTTTGAATAATCATTTGATTATTTAGACTGATGCTACAACTATAATAAGTCAAATTGTTAGTGAAACCTAATACGAAAATTGCATAAAATGGACACGTGTGCAGAATCATAAAATCGCTGTTAGCATGCACGCATCCACGGTGTTGAACATTTTTGCCATTTTTCAAAAGAACTATCAGGTTGCCGACCTGTGGAAATGTTTTACCTTCACGATAAAGTAGAATACAATGCAAAAAAAAAAAAGAAATTTTTGACCTTGAAATTCAAGGTCAAAAGATCAACCTTGCCGAGGATTCTTTTCATCTCCATCAAATCGAAGGTGTAGAATTCATCTATGACGGCCACGTTCAAACTTTCCTTTCCACCCTGTACGTACGTATTCCCCCGCTTTCGTTCGTAACGTGATTCTTCTACTTTCTCCTCGATTGCACTCACGGTTGCGATTCCTCCGACGGAGCCTCTGCCCGTTTGCGAAGGTAACACGTCGACGTTAACTCTCCAACACGCGAAATGTCTCCGTTCTTTGCCACGAAATACAGGCAATCTCGGGCGAAAAGCAGCGAGAGCACAAGGTTCGCGCGAGCGCGAACGTTGTTCCATTCTCAAAATACGTACATACGTAGAAATATGCATGTATACAGTGTTGCACAAAGCCGTGTTTTTCGTTTCGAGCGAGGACTCGCACAATGGACTGTGCGAGGAAACAGTGAATGCTCGTACGTGTGTGTGTGCCATTATTCAGTGGCTCCTTGGTGCACGCGTACGTACACGCGACGCCTTTGTGCCATGAAACACCTTCATTTACCCATGGTCCTTCTTCATCGGTGCGACTTCCTCTGCCACGGCGACGCTGAGGGACGCGCCCAGTTTCTGCGCCCCGCGCTGGCTCCTCGCATAAACTCGCCTTTGTCCTATCTCGCGCGCGCACGTGAATATTCATTCTTCAGGGGGTTGCGTCGCACCGCGCCACGATTCCACGCACGCTACAACTTCATTCAGCCTCGCGCGCCGCTTTCTTTGACCCAGTTCGATTGTTTTTGCTCGCGTTGCTCGCGCCCCGAGGCGAAAATGCCGAGAAAACACACACGACCAGCCGTGGAAACGTGCTCGCCGTACGCTCCAGTTGTTTTTGTTCCGGGGGATTTCCATTTTAAAAACGCGTTTCGCCTTATCCTTTCGAAATTTTCGAAATTAATGGAAAAACGGAAGTTTTGCCACTTTTACCTTCGTGTCTCCTCGTTCAGTTTGAAGTACAACAAACGAATGTTATGTCGAGGATCTTTGATGTACAGTGAGGCGAATGAGTGTACCAATGACGGTCAATAAATTTTGTAATAAATTAAATGAATTCATAAATGTAAATAACTGCTAAATTGTAATAAATTTAAATAACTGATGACTCGAGTAATAATTTAGAAATTGTATAATAATTTCAACTGATATAACCTTGTGAGGAACGATCGTACAATAGTCTCATTTGAAGCCTCCATTTTAACCAGTGAATTCGTTTTTCTTTTTTTTTTTTTTTTTTTTTTTTTTTTTTAAGATAATTTGACATCATTTGGCGGATGAGAAAATTGGGATACTCTTTTCTCGAAAATTCAAACGCGTGTAAAAATACCAAAAAATTCTCTTCCTCGATTAAATCCGCCATGAAAATTGAAGATTGAAATTTTCTCTTTAAAGAATCATCTCGTTGTATGATTTTCTTTCACCATTTTATTGAATTTGAATCGGATGACGAAATGTTAGGATTTCTGTCGTCTAATCTTAATATTCAACGTTCAGTAAAATGATGGAAAAAGAATTGTAGTTACGAAAAGGATTTTTTTAATGTTTTCTGTAACTTTTGTACCCTTGTACAGTTAGTTATACTGCAACCATTAAATTTATTCATTGGGCAGATTTTCAATAAGACATGTTTTTGATAAACAGGTGAATATATTTATTTTGCCTAATTCCTTATATTTATATAAATAATATATTTAATATAAATTACATTATTTATATTATTTATATAAATAATATATTTAATATAAATTTAATATAATTAATATTACTTTAATTTAATCATCATATTTTATTTTTAAAAATTAAAAATATTTTTTTTAATAATTATATATATAAATATATAATATATAATTACAATATATAATATATAATTATAATATATAATATATATATTATATTAATTTATTTATAAATAATTTTATATTTAAAATAATAAATTATAAAATTTTTTCTATAATTAATTAATATTAAAATCAGTGTTTTTACAATTTTCGCATGAATGAAAAACTGGATTGTAACGCGATCTTCTTTTACGAAGTAACACCACCTCTTTTCATTGTTGTACACACACTTCGCTGTATCTATAAACCAAGTTGCATAACCGTAAGTCAATTAGATCTCCTTAGCATTGAACGCAACGGACTATCTATCACACATTCACACACAGGAGGCGTAAAAATGTGACAGCTGTTTAATTAATTAATCGTTTTAGTTTTACCGAAGGTAAAGTTGAACAGATGGATTTATCAAAGTTTGCGGTCAAACGTTTACGCGCACGCGCCCGACGTACCGGTGAAACACACATGAGTGATTAATGCATGCAACAATTAATTATCAAAACTCGTTGCTATTTATTTGTTCCTGACAGACGCAGCTAGCCCCTTGGTTCCTGCGTGTCCGTACAATTGAATTCCCCTTCACCCAGTTGCTTTTTTCTTGACAGATTAATAACCGAGTTTCCTTCCATTTCCTCCCGCGAGTGATGAAGTGTAATTTCGTCATCGAGGTCTTTCGTCATCTTCTGTCGGTGAAAGACACAGATAACAATCTGTTATTGTGTATTAATATCTTTTTCTACAACAGACTTCTACAGTAGGACCATTCATTCTTGTCAAAAATAAAGGAGTCTAGGTCGTTGCTCAAGCGTTCAATACAGGGAAATTGAAATTCTCCGTGAATTTCGAGAGTTTGAATTCAAATTGTCGTTTTCCAAAGAGAAGAGAATTTATTTCGCCCGTTTAATTGTAATTCTTTATACACACAACTTTTCAGTATGTCGTAAGTGCTGAAAAATCCACAATTGTTCTCATCAATTTAAATACGAGAAATTCTTCTTCCTTCTCGAATTGATAATTGGTCCAACTGGGCGCTGGCTTTGACCATGAAAACGACGTAATATTCCGTGGACAGAGCGTTAATGCTTCGGATGCAATTTGTTCAAAAGAGCCGTCGACCGTGTCAATGAAACGAAGATCGGATGAGACTTGTTGAACGTTGTGAAATATTTCACGGCGACAAATATATTGCTTCCCGGTAATTCCCAGTATTATGTGTCGTTACTCGATGGAACCATTCGCTCGGTCATTTCGCTCTCAGCAATAAAAGCGGAGATTTCGAAAGTTTCCAGACGACCAAGCGACAGATTCATAAAACCACAGCGTTTTCACCGGGACGACTTTCGGTCGTTTGTTTCTCTTTGAATGAAAGGACGCGACGTGCTGAATTAAATCGAACGGTATTAACCGAGGTAAGATTCCTCGGTGATCGATTAGCCATTCGAGGGAAACTCGTTACATTTGGAATCCATTTGGCCCCGAGACCGTCGCAAGGAGGAAAATCGAAAATAACGCCAACTCTGGCCACCCTCTGGTCCCGATATTTCGTCGGATCTCGATATTCTGGCTTTATCGTAGCGCCAGCTCGATAAACTCGGCCTTTGATGTTCCTCTCTTACGTTTCGGCTCTTATTCGAAAAGCTTTTGTCCCAGTGAAATATCCTGCACGAGAAACGAAAAGGGAGCAAGCTCTGTCCTTATTCGAAAATCCAAAGCACTGTTCAATCGTACGAAATTTAATAAACCAGCACTCTCGGTATGTGACTGTTCACAGTGAGCGAATCTGTGGCAGTGAAACTATGAAAGTTTGTAAGAAAGCGGCTGGACGATACATTTGAAGCGTACGGTTAAATTAATGGTACACGTATGTACTTTGACAAATTCTTTCGATTCTTAGTGACTGTTACAACAAATGAAATCGTGGCAGTGAAACTGCGAAAGAGTAGTTGTGGCGAAGAAAGTGGCTGGCAATGTATCTCGAGGATTATCGTGGATTATCAATTAACAAAGCGTAATTTATCGTGCGTACTTTGACAAATTCTTTCGATTTTACGGCGATTAAACTTCCGAGACGTTCCCCCAGCGTTTTGGGCCACGAGATCGTTCCATCTCGCCTCACAATTTTTCCAAACATTAGCACGTATTCCCAGAATTATTTCATATGAAAGAGCACCAATTCTCCCCCTCTGCCAACAAGAACCGCAAGGTCCTTGAGCAAGCGATCGTACGGTGCTAATATCGTGGAGCAATAAAATCAACGTGCCCCTATTTAGGCGAAAAGGCAAGGTGCCCGACCCTCGGAAAAAGGGCAACTGGCGGAGGGGAACGGGGGACTATATTTCACCCGGTACCCTTCGATAATTCGCTCGACTTCGTGCCCCTGATCGGTGTGTACTCGGCTCGTTAACCAATAGAAGAGAAATTTAGGTGGCAACTGGGATGGACGGACGATGGAACTGGAAAGAGCGGCGAGACCATGGGCACGGGCACCTGTTTCGCGCTACCCGACGTAATGCCGCGATTAAGGGGAACGTAGAGGCAGGATGTGGGTAATAGGTGACGACAACAGATGTTTGAACGTTGACGTCGAATCGAGCGTGGCCTGAGTAAAGTAACCCATCGACCACGATTTTTCTTCCCGCTGGAGTGTACCGTGTATTAATCGAGGTGGTTTGGGCAAAGTAACCCATCGACCACGATATTTCTTGCTGTGAGAGTATTATACCGCGTATCAATTGACACCTGGACTGGATAGGTAAAATAAAATGATTGGTTTGGATTCGTGAGACTGTCGAGGGATTACATTTACGTATAACGCGATACTTTAACACGAACTGAAAATTGCTGACCCCGTATAACGCAAAAAGAAAAAAAAAAAAAAAAAGAGTAACGTGAAAACGTCATTGATTTTCCATTGATTTGAAAAGCATAGTTTGGAATTAACTCTTGTTAAAAAGAAAAAAAGTGGCAAAAAAGTTTCTTAATCACTTAACAGTGTGGACGCGTGGATGGTCTATATTATGTTTGTATTTCGAATAATGTTAACAGTTAGCTTTATCATTTAATTATTTAGACTCACAATGGTGCTGCAACTATGATCCAATACGAAAATTCGTCCATAATCATAAAGCCGCTGCTAGTACGCAATGAACTAAGAAGCTTTTTTGCCAATTTTCAAAACGACCTACGGGAAAGTTTTATTTCTGTGACGAGTAGAATACATTGAGAAAAAAATTTTGACCTTGAAATTTAAGGTATTCAGTATTCCTATACTTAAACTTTTTACAACGAATCGCGGGTAGTGAAACACGTTGCATTTTTCTTCGCTGTAACGTCAGTAATATAATTTCTTCTACAAAAAGTAACCTGATCTTCCCGATATTTTTTCTTGGAGTAATTTCCTTCTGGCACCGTGACAAAAGTGAAACTGGTCTATCGCGAGTAGCGATATTAGAACACAAACTCGAACACAATGAGTCACGGTCAGAGAATAGGAAAACGATTTCTTTTCTCGTCGTAAGTCGGAAGCGATGAGTCTCTGCACGGGGCTAACGCATCTGGCGAAATTTCATGCACTGACGCGAGCCTGATTAATGTTTACGACAGCAGGAAAGCGGATGACAGCTCGATTAGGTATCGCACGCGCGACCGCTTAGCCGAAGACAGCCGACGACCACG
The DNA here is from genome assembly GCF_011392965.1 of Frieseomelitta varia. Taxonomy (NCBI): domain Eukaryota; kingdom Metazoa; phylum Arthropoda; class Insecta; order Hymenoptera; family Apidae; genus Frieseomelitta; species Frieseomelitta varia. The sequence continues at coordinate 753,268 of NW_025110198.1, read as the reverse complement.
CGGGGGAAAAGAAGCGTGGACGGATGAGGTAATTTATCGCAACGGACCCCGTCGTCTTCTGACGCTCGAACGATGCTGAACACGGTGTGTCGGCGGCGCTCTGGTGCGTGCTAGAGAACAAGATGGATAGACACGGTCCTCTCAGCGTCGTCTGTTTGCTCGTTCAACTGTGAAGATTCTTCGCCGGACACCGCCGCGCCGGTCGAATATTTCCCGATCTCTTCTAACCGGATTGGTTACCAGATATATACCGATTATTTTAACATTTTGGGTGCTATGTGACGGCGATGCCAAAATTAGTAGAAGCATGTAATTTTTTCTTTTTGGGTTAAGCTTTGGAAACCTTGTTTAAGGTTTATTACAGCTGTATCGGTACAACATAAGAATATAAACTTTATGTATAAAATGTAGACGCGATATATCGTACTAAAGCACTTCAAACAGAGAAAAGATATATCAGTACAGTCAGTAATGTGTGACGACCTTTTTGATACAAGCTTTTGCTTTTGTTCTACCTAATTGTTTCGAATTCTTTTCGTAACATCTTCTACGAAATCGTCGCCCGATCGAATGGCTTTTCCTGCCATTTTTTTTTTTTTTTTTTTCTTGTTCAGTTCGTGGTTTTTCGTAGATTTTCTCTGTAGGTTTTCTACGTGAAGAAATGCAACCCTCAATTTCATTATATCACCTTATCTACAGATGACGCCATTTGGCGTAAAATTGAATACCGTCATCTGTTACAGATGTTATCTGCTACGGATGTATATTTGACAATATACGTCTAGTTCTTATAAAGTCCCATTATATAATAAATGTATAAAAAAATTGTTTCAATGTTTATCATACTAAAATTATTGGAACCTGGAACTTGGAAAAGACGAGCCGTTTAATTGCTCTGCCGTAGGTCATTTAAAAACGGTAAAATTAAAGCACCGATAAACGATCGATGACAACAAACATAACAGACGGGGTCAGCGATCATCTTGATCTATGCGATGCTTCTGAGCCCTGATCTAGAAACACTAAACATTCAGAGGAATGTCGAAACCAAGTTTCAGAGCGCGAAAATGTTCAATATTCTTGCGCTAACACTATAGTCTGTCCAACAAGGCGCAACACGAACAAAATTGCTTCGGCTGCAGGCCATCGAGTGTCCTTCAGGGCAGAGACCGAATCGGTATTACGGATAAAATACCGGTATTTTTAGGTTACTACTCGATTACGTTTGATGAAATCGAAATGATGCGAATACCGGTATGATGCTATCAAAACGATGTTAAGTCGGTGGTAGATGTATTTCGGCATAATACCGGTGAACAAAATATTAATATATTAGAAAAGGAAAAGGACACAATGATTAAATGTTTTCATAAAGCTGCCGATAGTAAATTTGATGACGCTTATACACGTACACTTTGTTTATTTTTATTAACTTTTTTATTATTTTTTTATTATTTTATTTACATTAGCGGCTAGCAGATGTTAAGGGCTACCTAATAAAATATTAATTATTGTTTATGTTAACAATCTTCAGGATCAAATATGTAGTTCAAATGTCCGAATATTTCTGCCACGCTACATTTCGACATAGTTCAGTTTATTGTTTGATATTAAGAAAAGTATGTGCGATAAATAAATAAAATTTGTATTACTGTAAACTGTAATGAATGTTCTATTATATTATTAAAAAATTAATCCAAATTTACTACTATAAACAATCGAAATCCACAACAATATTTTGAATAGCACGATGTCCGAATATTAACAAGAGTCACTGTACGTAGAAAATGAAAAATGTGTTTTCGTCAGCAAAGCGGTACCGTACCGGTATATATTTTACCGTTGTGGACATCAAATACCGATGAAATACGTATGAAAATACCTATATGACCGTCTTATACCGGTATTAAAACCGATTTCCCAAACAGCGGTTATATTACGATAATATGGGAGCAAATATCGGTATAATACCCAAACCTCACAATATTTCGGTTTCAGTCTCTGGGTATAATACCTAAACCTCAAAATATTTCGGTGTTCAGTCTCTGCTTCATGGAAGAACCGGTACCGTTGTTCCGTGGTACAGACCTCTGGACCGTGACCATCGGTCATGTGCGCTCATTTAGGTCTCTCTTTCCCTTGGACAGAGACTGCGCTACCTAGAACAAAGTCTCGCAGAGTCTCGCGCGGAGCAATGAAAGCTAGACGGTGGATCCTTCTTCGTTTCTCTCTCTTTCACGGCGAGACAAGTCGAGAGTCCTTCCGAGAGCTCGGCGAGCATTGAAAAATAAACGGCGACACGGCGCGCGGAACAGCGGCTGAAATATGGAACGAGAGCGTGGAACAACGGCGACGTAGGGCAACGACGACTGCGGAGGCTCGGACGAGGAGGAGGACGAGCGTGGTTAACGAGCCGCCTCTGACCCCGCACGCTCGCGTTTCCCGCGTTTATTAGGTAACCGGCCGGGGTCGCAGCCAGTCACCGAGACCTGTCCCGTTTCTCGTTCGAAAACGAGCAGGAATCTCGTGGACAAAAGCCCCTCGAGCCGGCCCCTCGAGGCCGGCATTTAATTGCTCCTAATTCACCAGCTGGATTCCATTGGATTTATTCTCAGTGTGCCGCGATCCGAAAATAACCGGGGCGAACTGGTGCGCGCCGCCGATTGTCTCGAAGGCGCTCACTTCTCGACCGTGTCTGGTGCTCCTCCGGGTTAGGTGTTGATGCCCGGACAGGGTGGATTCCACCGTAGCTGAAGGAAAATAACGCGTCCGCGGCATAATGCGGCCGAGAACTCCAGATATATCCGTTCTCCGGGTTTTATTTCGTTGCTCCTTCGCCAGAGGCGGGAAACAATTAGGAGAGCTGGTGATTCAGAGCTCGCGGCCGCGTTTTCCCTCCTTAATCAGTCGACCGCCGGCTCTTGCTTTCGAAAAGATACGCGGGCCCGCGGTTTTCGCCCGCGGGGGAAGTCAAATTCTCGAAAGTTTGATTAAACTCTCCACCCTCCGCCCCTCCCCTTTCTGAGTTGGAAATTACGGCGAGCAGTTCCCTCCTCCCGCGAGTGCGCGAAAACACACTCGCTTCGTCCGGAGAAACCGAGAAACGTGGGTTTGCGGCGGAAGTTTGTGCAACTTGCCCCTCTTCCCCCGTCGACGTTTCTTATTTCGCGATGCATCGCGTTAGAAACGCGTCAGGCTTCAAACCTCGCGCGTACTTTTCCGGTGTTTTTCGCCGAGCCGATCGCCGGGGATACCGAACGCCGTGAACTTGACACTTGGCGTTGATAATTCGCCCGACGACGAAGAAAACAAGACGATAATGAAGGAAAACAGCCGAGAACCGAGACGCCGCGTTATCTGAGAAAAATTTGTAATAGAGAATATATATATATATGTATGTAATGTCATCGTTGCTCTCGAGATCTATATAGACCAGTGTTTCCCAAGCTCTTTCTGGCTATGCTCCACCTAAGCATCTTTAAAATCCTGATGCTTCTGTGACACAAACATAATTCTTATTATTCAGAAAGTGAATTTTTAACATGGAGGAAGCCTAAAAGGGCCTTAACTTCGAAAGCTTCCAAAGAACGTGACATCCGTGAGAGAGAGAGAGAGAGAGAGAAAAAATAGAAGAAATAAAAGAACGAAAGTATAAGTTGAAAGTATCTTGTAGAAATCACTAAGAATGAAATCGTTCAAAGGATAATAAAATGAAGTGATGCGATAAACAGCAAATGAAGTTTTAAAACGTATGAAAGAGAAACTGAATTGCACAAATGTAAAATAATTTTGATGGAAGCTTTCTCTGCAGTCGCGTAACTAAATTTGGTAGTCGCAGAATTTTTAGCAAAGCTAAACTAAATTTCAACGTCCGGAAATCAATTCAATGCCAGTTTGCCACCGAGCAATTGTTATCGAACGAGTCGTTCTCGTGATTTATCATCAGGAAATGTTTCAATTCTTATTCCAAGTCTATACAAGGGCGATGTCACGTAACTTGCACACGTGAAAGAACTTCTAAGTCCAATGAAAAATTTGTTCAATACAAAAGTTTGTGTAAATGTTGTTGTTTCCACGCGATGACAGATTGGTTGATTGGTAAATACGTAACGACACGTTACGATTCAACACGATAGAACGACGCTTCGCGAGTTACGTTCGTTTCCGTCTCTTCGCGCATCGTGTTTTCAAACCAAAGAGCAGGACAGAATGATAACGAAGATAATTTGATCGTTACGTACCAACAACGGTTACAACGGCGCGCAGATTATCGGACTTACGAAACATTTGTACAATAATACGCCGCTGGGACCCGGGGAGGGTTATGCGGAAACGCGTAGGAGTAGAGGCTGTCTCTGGAGAACTTTGTTTCAAACGTACACACGCGCGTTTCCGGCAAGTGTACACAATAATCGTATGATAATGGACATGGAAAACATACGTAGTGACTTCTGCTGGCGGTCTGATTGCATGGTGTGCCTACGAGGTAACGCAACTCCATGTATGTGCAGCTTTTGACGACGTTTCGCTCTCTTGCGAGACTCTCTCTCTCTCTCTCTCTCTCTTTTTCTGTCGTTTGCAATAATAAAGACCTTTGGATGTCGCGACGTATCTACCTTTATGCTAATCGTGAAATGACAACAGGGGCCAATTTGCTTTGAAACCGCCAATTACTGTCGAAGACGAAGAACAAGTTGATTTTCAATGAGAAACAGTCGAACGAAGCGATTCCGAATCGATACGTCAGACGTAACAATATTTAAGCTTGTAACTTTAATAAACTCGAGCTCACTTCGAAGCTTGACGCCTCTAATTTTACAGCGCATCGTTCATTTCTGAAACGTCTTCACATCGTGTGGTGAGCGAAGACGTTGTTACAGTGTGTAAAAATATTAAAAAATTTTCTTCGCAAGTGAATCTACAATGAATCTGAAGATTGAAGCCTCTCCTTCAAACGATCCCTTAAAATTTGCTGTACGATCTGTTCTCGCAAATTAACTCGACTTTGAATGTTAGGAGATTTAAGAAATTATAATACTTCCGTCGTTACGTTCGTTTTCGTCTGATATTGAAAATTCCATAAATTGGCGAGGAAAAACCCCACGGTGAGTTTTGAACGGTCGTTGTGAAAAGGTCTTTAAATCCAATGTAGATTCAGTCAGATTATTCAGCATTTTTAAAAAAGAAAAGTATCTTTACTTTGTCATCTGGTACATAAAAATATTTTAGGATAATAAAGGCTTCGTGTTTTAAAATTTCGTTATTGCACGATTTACAAAATTATAACAATTTCAATATTTAGTGTTCGAATAATGAAAGTCACCAGTATGTAACAGTGAAAAATAAATTTTCGTTTTCTGAGAAATCATAATGGTTTCAATCTTCAAATTTAAGAAATTATTAATTTCAGTCGTGGAAAAGATTTATTTTCAATATTTTCACATTTTATGACAATCTATAATACACTTTCTTTGAACAAAAGTGTCTTCAATTTTTCTCCCATCCGCTACGTCCCGTAAAAAACACCTCTTCAATCTTTAAAAACTGAGCCGATTTTTGCAAAATTATGTAACAGTTTAAATATTCATTCGTAATAAACATTCAAATTGACTCGAGTCACTGCATTTCGATTCTTGCTGTTCCGTTCATTCGCCGGTAATTTCGATTCGTTTTTTCACACATCCCTCCCGTTCGCGTGGTGTTTTTGTCACACGAACGAGCGACACGTCCCGTTTCTATGACGAAAATTCGCGCGGCGCGTGACTCTCATTAGAGCGGAGATATCGAGCGTTTCAAGCTGGTTACATTCTGGTACAAGCTGGTTCCTGTCCTTTGTCTCGAGCATGGATTGAAAGGAGTGTCGAATCGACACGTCGAGTGTACCTGTTCGTTCGTTTCGAAGGGTAAATCAGCGCCGGTGTCCGGAAAGTAGAATTTAATGCTTCCTCGCTGAGTGTCGTTCCTCGCGAGCTTGGTAATTTTCCCGTAATGGAGTAACATGGCGTTTTAACAGCCGCATAAACTTCATAAAGCGAGAGATCGTAAAGTGATGTCTGGATTGTTATTTCGTTATTATTTTTAATTCCGATCGTTTGGCTAAATTCAACGGTGTGTTTTTACCGTTATCTGCGGCTGTAACTTGGACAATTAACCGTTTTAGTGCCATCATGCAGCGTTGTTCAGATTTCGTGTCGACTAGTGCCTCAATGTATTCTACAGTGCTCTCGGTTTCGATTACAGTGCGCCATATCGTCGTCAGTCAGACTGAAACCTCCTCTCCTAATTAGTTTCTTTTCGATTAAGCTTAAAAATAAATCACATAAATCGGCAGTTTTCGTCTCATTTACTTTTATTTACAGTTACAATTAACTATACAATTATACACTATCCAACGTTTTTTTAACCGTTTTAACACAGCCAGAAATATAGCAAGATGAAACACCGCGAACAGGCTGATAGCTAGACTAGAGTCAATCCAGTTATTTAAACCACGCCGAGCGCGAACACAAAGTCAAGCGCACAAGCTCAAGAAGCTAATCGTCGCGCCGCAATTACTCCAGTACCGGCGTACTGGAAGTTACGTTGGTCCGTTACCGAGCGATTTATGGCAGCCGTGATATGGTTTTCCCGAATAACATCTGTATCAGAGACCGCTGCGAACCACGATCGATCTCGCAGTACATAAACGTCGTTCCACCGATTCGGAGAACACTTGACGTCGGTGGTGGCATGTTAGCCGCTCGGTGTGTGGCCGGCTTTACTGCCATAATCACGACATGATTGCCCGTTACTTGCTCCTTGATACCTATTCGTGGCCGCATAAAATTGCCTGAAATGAAAGCCAACCAACCGGCCAACGCTGACGTGACGCCTTAATCCGTTCGCTGGCTTTTCGCGTGCGAGATTTTCTTTTTTCTTTCGCTCTGCCCGAGCGTGCTTCTTTGCGCCTCGTCATCCTTTGTTCCATTGATCTGCCAGCGAAACGATGTCACGAACGTTCGTCGGGTGACACGGAAAATAATTCGCCACGATGTGTTTCGCGATAGCCTCGCAATTTGCGTTCAGCGTCGATATTACCAAATTCGAGAGGTTTTTCTTTTTCTCGTCTCGTGCATAAGTGTTGAACTAGAATGAACACTGGAACAGAGGTACGAGTCCTCTACTTTCTCGACGTTTTTATCCTCTTTTATCCACAAAATTCCAAAGGTCCTTGCACTTTCGTCGAGAAGCGAGCCAGCGGTCGATCAAACCGCGAATCGAGAAAGCGATTCGAATCAGCAACGGACTCGTTCCACGAGGTGTCAACGCGAGCCAGTTGCGAAACAGTGGATGAGCCCGCGGGGCAGCAGCCGCCGCAAACCTCTCAATTATCGAAATCACGGTATCCCGCGGACACGCATTCGAGCACAGCGTTCCCTCCATACGAGCGAGCGTGTCATTTTGATTTTTTATTGCGTTTCGCTCGGCTCACCTCTGTATTTAGAAGTCGGTTATTTAAGTCTTCTGTCGCCCGGAGAGCTCCCCCCCCCCCTCTCTCTCTTTCTCTTTCTTCCTTCATTCCGGCCCATTCTCGCTCGACATTCCGTCTCTTTGTCCGTCACACGTAACACACGTGCGTTACGTAATCGTGCGACGCCCGCGGCCGGCCAGGCATGAATGAGTGACTCACGCGGCCCGGCCGCCGTGTGTGCGTGGCCGTGTGTGCGATCCACGCGCTCGCGCGTCCATTTTTCGCTCATCGTCGCGCCTGCGTCGCGTTATTTACACCAGCCGGTACAAATTTGGTCGACACCCCGCCACCGTTTACCACCGACGACCGTCTACGCAACGCGAATCTATGCAACCTATGTGTAACTCAACACACGGTTGCACAGCGAACATTGCAGACGTCGATAACGGTGCTGGAATTTTTTTAGATTTCTTTTTCTAAGTTTGAAACAGTTGAAAAAGAGGAGACTGAAAGTAGTTACCTTAAAAGAATACTCCGGATTGGTTGGAAATACTTTGAGAACACTTTGAGTTAGTTGAAAATACTTTGAGTTAGTTGAAAATACTTTGAGAACATTTTGAGTTAGTTGAAAATACTTTGAGAACATTTACTAGTAACTAGTTACTTTAAAAGAATACTTCGAATTAATTGAAAATACTTTGGAAATATTTTGAGCTAGTTGAAAATACTTTCAGAACACTTTGAGTTAGTTGAAGATACTTTGAGAGTGTTTATTAATAACTAATTACTTTAGAAGAATACTTCGAATTAGTTGAAAATACTCTGAGTTAGTTGAAAATACTTTGAGAACACTTTGAGTTAGTTGAAAATACTTTGAGATTACTTTGAGTTAGTTAAAAATACTTTGAAAACATTTACTAGTAACTAGTTGCTTAAAAAGAATACTTCGAATTAGTTGAAAAACTTTGAAAATACTTTGAGAACACTTTGCTTTAGTTGAAAATACTTTGAGAATATTTACGAATAACTAATTACTTTAAAAGAATACTTCGAATTGATTGAAAATACTTCGAAAATACTCTGAGTTAGTTGAAAATACTTTGAGATTACTTTGAGTTAGTTAAAAATACTTTGAAAACATTTACTAGTAACTAGTTGCTTTAAAAGAATACTTCGAATTAGTTGAAAATACTTTGAAAATACTTTGAGAACACTTTGCTTTAGTTGAAAATACTTTGAGAATATTTACTAATAACTAATTACTTTAAAAGAATACTTCGAATTGATTGAAAATACTTCGAAAATACTTTGCGTTAGTTGAAAATACTTTGAGTCAGTTGATAATACTTTGAGAACACTTTGAATTAATTGAAAAAGTGGAGCCTGAAATTAATCACATTAAACTAATCGCTTTAAAAGAATACTTCAAATTGGTTGTTTCGCAATATTTTACATTCCGAGAGTATAAGTTTCTCTCTATCTGACTGACACTCGAAATGAAAAGTCGACGCTGATTCGCCAAAGTCAGAGAATCGTGCAATTGTCGCGCGAATATTGGTGAAGTTCACAGCTTTGACGAGCAACAATCGACGATAATTTCGATCGTAAAACGTAGCCGTGTTGCGCGTAAAATGTTTTGCCCGAGCGCGAGATGAAAATTCTCTCTCCCTCGCGCGCGAGTAAAATGGTTATTTACGAGTGGACTGATAAGTGGGTGTTTCACTTGCCGCGAGCAGCTTCTCTTTAACTCTCCGCCTCCTATCGGACCCGCTTAATTGAGTTTCCTCTTACGCAAACCCCTGTTTTTCTTCCCGTCGTTGCTCCAGAAACCAACGAAGCCGCCGTAAACTGCGTCTCGCTTGTCTCTTCGAGTCTAATTCGAGTGTACAGGGTGTCCCGCGACTCCGACTGTGGTTAACCGACTGCGAGTCAATTCCACGTGCGAAAACGCGTAGGAAAAGAAAGAGTACGATTTTTTTCATTGAAGCCTTCGTTTTCGAGGAAATTGAGTTTGAAGATTTGTCGACTGTGTGTTTGTAGCTAATTCCAAACGCGATGGAAACTAACAATTGAGAAAAAAGAAAAGACGCTTTTATAAGACACTCCGGTTTTCGAGGAAATCGAATTTTGAAAGTTTATCCAAGTTGTGTTTAAGAAATTTTTCCTATCAGTTGAAATTCTTATCTATATAGTTCCTGTGTCGTTGGCGGCACAATCTACTGTATGACTCGAGTCTTAGATACTTACCTAATTTTCAACGAAACATATTCAAAATTTATCCTCTTGAACAAACTTTGCCTTAAACGCCTCTACATTTATATTATTATTCATTTATATTATTCTACACTTTTTACTTGTTTTTGCCTGCGTAGAACATCCTCGTGTCGATTGTGAAATTAGCTCAATTATAAACTCAAGTATAGTTGATAAATCTACAAACTCGAGATTTTCTCGAGAACTGCGGCTTCAAGGAACGGAAAATTTTTGCCCGTGTATTGTAGAATCACCTCTACCAGTCGGTTGATCACGAGTCGCGGGACACCCTGTATTCCTTCCAAAGAGCGAAATGTGAAAAAAAATTACGTCTTTAATGGTATCGGTTAAATTGTCTCCGGACTCTATCTTCTCCGGTGTTCTGTCGCGAGTAAATTTTTTTTTCCCCGAGGAGAGAAACAGAACGGTAGAAATTGGAGTGTCACGCTGGAAATGGCGTCTCGATTCTCGCCGCGGCGCAGATAGAGCCATTGTAGGCCGTTTATGGCCTCGTCGCCGATGAATTTAGAAAGTGGTTTACCCGCGACGATGGGGGCATGACTCAACCGTTCGTGTAAACGTCGCTAATACCTTTCTAGCTCGGCTGGTTCGACACGGTGAAAAGAGACATACCTGCTCGCAATCCTTCGGCTTGTCGAGTCTCCGATTGCGTCATACAAATACGAGAAAATGCCGTGGAATCGGCCGCCTTCTTCGCGAACCTGGTGCCACGATCGATCAGTTGCTTTGAGAAACGTTTGCCCCATCGTCGCGACGAGAAACGTTTGTTTTGAAAACGGCACGAGTCACTTTATCCGCAAAGAACGTGATGAAGAATGGCGATTCGTTAATGTCTGTGCGAAATTATTTATAACGTTATTTAACTATAAATTTCCTAACTGTGAAAAACCGAGACGTTGCTCCATCTTCGCGATATTTCATAGCGCGCGCCAGAGAAAGTAGTGTGTTTTATTTTTAGAGTGGCGTCAGTCACTTTATTAAAATATAACGAAGAATGGCGTCCGTGCGAAATTACTTGCACTGACAAAAATATAAATATCCGAGGTGACGAATACGAGTGAACTTCTATCCGAAAGTTGGCATCAAGAAATTGTTGGAAATTTAAGAATAATTTATGCAATGTTAGGAATTGGATGTTTAGAATTTGTTCTTTGAGCTTGTCTCTGTGTATCTACTGTAGGATTAGACACTGGTACACGTGCGCATTTTACATCAGCAACAATGATTATTGCAGTCCCTGCAGGAATTAAAGTTTTTAGATGATTAGCTTCTTATCACGGATGAAAATTAATTTTTACGATCAATTGGATTTGTTTTAATATTTAAGAGGAAGATCAATAGGAATTATATCATCAAATCCATCAACTGATATTATTTTACATGACACGTAGGACATTTTCATTAAGTATTATCTATCAGGAGCAGTGTTTTCAATTATTTCAAGATTCATCCGTTGATTTCCTTTAATTTCAGGATGATTAATAAGTCTGAAATCATTAAGACTTCAACTTTTTAAACTATTTATTGTAAATCTTATTAATGTGATTGCTTAGCAATCGATTGCGATAAACAATTGAACACTACCTCGAACGAACCACCAACTGATGGAGGCAGAGGCTTAAATCGCAGTGTGTAGAGAAAGCTCCGCTTTAAACTGCATGCTTCGAAATGGCGCGTTCCTCGTGGACAGAAAAAAAAAAAAGAAGAAGAGCCGCGAGGACGTTTAATTTCCCGCGAGTATCCTATCTCGACAGTGGGTTTCTTGGAGATTTCACGGGTGACGGCGCGTGAAAACGCGTGTGATCGACGCGTGGCCCAGCGAGCGTTCGAAGCGCTGCCTCCAATTAAGAATAATTAACGACGCCGTTATTACGGGCCATCACGTGTGCGCGTTCGTTCGAAACCGGCTGATTTCCGCATATGGGGGTACTCAACATGAGAAAAGAAGAAAAAAAGAAAAGAACGGCGATTATTGCGCCTCCTGTGGGATGCACACGCTGCCTCCCCTATGAATTATGTATCGTGGCTGGCCTATCAGCCGGCACTATGTTAATTTTTGAACGGCGAACGCTTCTGGATGGAAGCGTGTGATGGACGTGGCAACCGACGACTGGTCTCGGGCTCTTATCGGTCGTTTCGTTACGGATAACGTAATTGGAGCAACGCGGAACGGCCCGCGGAACTCGTTTCTCTGCTTCCTCTTTGCCCGTGGTAATTTCCACCTTCCGCCTTCGCGATCCCTACTTTCCCCAATTTCACCTCGTTCCGTCATTTTGCACCAGTTTGACTCCGACGAATCGTTGACAATTTTGATTTCTAACCGCTAGCACTTTCTCGTGATTGACTTAGTATCCGATATTTCACATTTTCGGATCGTCGAAGGAAATTTCGAGCGTGCCCGGAGAGAAAATTTCCCAGGGTCGCGTGAACGCAGCTCGTCTCGGGGGGTAGGCAAAATTCCCCGAATTTCTCCCATCGCTAGAAACGCAGGATGCTCAGCTATACGTTCGAATACACCAGCCATATATGCACGTATCGCGTAGAGCGTAGAGGGTAGCCACGGAGTAGAGGCGAGTTTTGCCCGAAACGAACGAAAACCATCTAGATTTTCGTCGGACGCGGGAGTAAAAGCCCGGGGAACACTGGCACCGCGCAATTTGTCCAGTCGCCGTGAAACACCGGCTAATTATCTCGTATCTAACGTCACATCCGGGCGTAATTTCGCGTTCACCTCCTCCTCCTCCTCCTCCTCCACCACCTCGCCTCGTTCCTCTTTTCGGGCGCTTCCTGCGCGCCTCGTTTCCGCGGAGGATCGCGCCACGCGTCTCGTCGACGGCGGCGGCGTATTTATAGAAACGGCTGGACGACAATAAACCCTCGTTAAGTGGAACGAGCCATGGAAGGAGAGGGGAACCACTCTGGCCGAACGAAGCGGTGCCGTTTGTCTAATGACCGGCCACCAAGATCGTTTCGCCCATTGAAAAATCTCGTTTCGACGTTCTCATGCAGGCGAGACGATGAAACGCCGCGCGGAGATGTCGCAACATCCGCCCGCGCCGGCCTTTCAATAGGCTGGACATGGACCGCCGCGCCGGAGTGATCGACCTACGCCTCACTCGCCTGGGACACACCGTGATATTTAACCCTTTGCACTCCTACGTCATGCTGGAGATGACGATACAAATTTGTTAGAGAACTCGTATGTCATGCTAGAGCTGACAGCACTAATTTACTCTAAAACACGTACGTCATGCCACTGTAGATGGTATAACAACTGTAAAACACTATGTGGCACTCGAGATCCCCCGCGATAGTTTGCCAAAGTTTTGTCAGTTTATCAGTACAGTTTGTGGTTTACGAGCCGTGCACGGAATTTTTTTTTCTCTTTACTTTAATTCATTTCTCTAAGAATAAATACAAGTTGTACACCTAGCAACGTTGAAAATAAATCGAGTGCAAAGGGTTAAATTGTCCGGAGCCTCTGTCGAACGGAATTTGTCAACGGGAATCGTTGTGTTGGCACGTCGTTTCTACGCGAGCAACAGAACTGATAGTATTGTTAGAGGTATCCATAAGTAATGTCGTTTTTGATACTTTTGGTAGAAAATTTTATCTCATTTAAGAATTAATATAGTTTTGATATAATCTCCATCGTTATTGGCAATCTTCGCTCATCTTTCTGACAAACTTTCTGTCCCCTTTTTGTCTCAAAATGAGGAAGTAAAGACAAACAGATCTTCAAGATTTTATACCGTTGAAAGGATTGAAATCATCTTTGATTTTATTAAATTTTTTGAACCAATGCTGGCATCCAAGGCTTAACCAGGATAAACAGCGTTAAACATTTGTGGCATTAGTGGCATTGTTGTGCTTTCAAAACTCATGAAGCATCAAATGTCTAATGTGGAACTTGTCCACATTTTTCTTTTCTATTCTTATAGGATTCACTCAAATTTTTCCAAAATTTAACAACGAGCATACCAAATGTCAATATATTTAACTGAAATGTAATAAGTTGAATTATTGTCACCTTGCAGTGTTTATTAAATTTGGAAAAAACAACGTTACTTATGGTACCACTAATAATTATTAGCATCGTGTCGTATCGAACTTTACCAAGATTATTGCATAGAAATTTTTGCGGTTGAAGTTAAAGAAATCTTTTCTTCCAACAAAAATATAATCGATGCAAGTGGATGCAAATAGAAAACGGTGAAAAAATAAAGATATAAAAGCACGAAATATATTTTATATAAAAAATATAAAGTGTAAAAATATAGAAATATGAAAATATAAAAATATAGAACAACATAATATAGAAATATAAAACGTAATATGTAAACGTAAAATGTAATATATAAAATATAACATTTTTTCTGCGCAATGCAACTGCCACGCGTGCTACAAGTATTGTGGTGAGTTCGTTTCCCTATTTGTTGAAATCTCTGTATATAAAAATGAAAATGACAGGCACCTAAAATTTATATATATATATATATCATAAACTCATGATTAACATTTACAAACATTTTTTCGAAAATTTTTACAAAATTTAAATTGCTGTGAATATTGCATTATTCATGCGTAAATTAAAAAAAAAATTTACCACGCAATTAATCGAAGTACTAACGCAAAACCGCTCTTGATGGCGTGTAATAAATAAATATTTAGAAAAATTAGTTTCATTTTGAATTTCAGAATTTTGACTTGATCACAGAGTCTGAAACGAATGATATTTTGAGTTCCGGAGTTTCAAAGTGTTTTTAGAAAGAAAAAAAAAAAAACAAATAAAGAAATCAAATTCGAAAAATTGACATTTGGCCATGAAAAGCGTGTTGCATTCCCTATGTATTCATGAATGAATTTCAAAAAGTAAAAGCTTACGGAATTGAAACAAATAAATTCCAGTTCTTTAAAAAAAAAAAAAAAGAAAAAGACACAACTAAGGAGATGAAATCCACGCGGAAATAAATTACCCGTTAAATATTGCAACGAGAGTGCGCTAAGAGAGAGAGAAAGAAGACAACGAAGCATTCCATGGTGTTTAAACGAACGATGATATCGTACATTTCTCGACCGAGAGAAGAATCGTTTTTCAATTTGCCACCGGATTTCCACGGCGCGGCTGTTATTTTTACGTCGCCGGCGGCGTGGTTATACGTATATTAGCTAGTCCCGCGGCGGTCACGGCCGGTCGAGAACCTAATTTTCGGACGTTGTCCTCGCCGTCGATAGTGCTAAAAAAGACACCGCTCGAGCGTGCTCGCGACACTGTCGCGAAGCGTGAGTTACGTCCGCTTCGATTTACCCGGGATAACGAACGGAGCGTTTCGCGACTGCCACTTCTTTCTCTCTGTCCGCTTCCTTCCGGTTCCTCCTGAAGCACAGAAGCTAACAGCAATATTCCCTGTACATCCGCTCGTTCATCGAACGAGTTTCCTTTCTCTCCTTTCTTTTTCCCCCCCTGTGTTCGATCGTGACTACGGCTACGCTTGCTCTACACAGGCAGGGGAATTTATAGCCGTCGACGTTTACTCTAGCGAGAGAACGAAGAAAAATGAACGAGATTCGACTGGTAACGGCTTCCGTTAAAATTGTAACATCGCGTTTGTGTTTGGCTACCACCGATCGACCTGTTGATCCGCCTAATCCGACTGGAGGTGGGAGGGCTGCCGCTCGTCAACGCGTCGACGATTTTTTAATGTCGCGCGTCTGCCGTCATTTTCCCCGCCTTTAGTAGCCAGCTTGATGGAAAATCGCCTGTGACGCTCCTTTTTATCGGACATTCGAAACCTTCCACCGTGGTTTATTATATCCCTTTACGATCCGCGACACGGGCTGTTACAGCGAAGTGGGAAAAGTATTAAAAGTATTAAAAGCATTGAAAGTACTCTGTGCAAGAAGGCACGATATTTCTGGTCGATAGCAGATTTAAATGTCAAATGAGTTTGCGACTGTAATGCCCCGTGGACAAATTTTCTGTACGTGATACACTCGCAACGTGTGTACAGGATGATCTGTATTTATCTCTGTAGCAAAGTGGAAACATCTCGTAAGGAGATGTAACAAAAAAATGTTCGTGCAAAAGTGGTTTGGTATAAAGGGGCGCATATTTTTTGCAAGTAGAGATTTGAGACAAATAAAATCATGTGATCTCGAGTGCAACGATCGATTTAGCATCGTTTATCGAAATACTGATCAATTTTTTTTCATCGAAAACCATTGATTTGGAAGGTATTCTCTCTTAAAAATTTTTTTGTTGAACCTCTATGGTGTCCTTGTTTTTCACGCGGCAAGTTCTGCAGAATAAAAAAGTGAAAACATCTCCTAAAACAGGTTAATACGTTTTTTTTTTTTTTATAGAAAATACTCAGATATTACGCCATTCAGAATTATATGATTCCCTTTCAAAAAATCAACTTGACCCAGAAATCTCCTTCACCGTCGAAGATGCCATTACCTACGGCCCTTTATACCAAACAACTTTTATTGGAACATTTTTTTTTACAACTCTTTTATAACTCCTTACGAGATATTTCCATTTTACGAACGCAGAACCACCTGTAAAATACGTAGTCGTGAAATATAAAATGAAATTAAAATTAATTCACTGAAATATTACAAATTGATAAAATTGAAACAAAAAAAGAAAAAAAAAAAAAGAGAGAAGTACGAAGAGATTAAGAAGCGGAAAGAACACATCACATCTCGAATATGTTTTCGTGATTCGCCTGGTGGGAAAGATGAGTGAGCAGCGGCAGGTGTCGCGCTCGCGAGGAGGAAAAATCGGCGGGACTCGGTTGCGAAACACGGTCGGTGAAGGCCGACGTGAAAACACTCAACCCGAAAGGGGTATCGACGGCGTTAGGTAACGAACGCAGCCTTTGATTCCGACGATATTTACGGCGGCCACGGTACTCGAGGTTTCACTGAACTAGTTTCCCGCCGCGAGTGGTGCAAGGATACGGCACACATACTGCACGCACGGCGAACATACGTAAACAAGGAGCCGCGACCGCGTAGAAATCGATCGGTTTTTCGCGCTTTCTCGACGCGTGTCTTTCCTATTTCAGAGAATTCACGGCTAGCGTGTCGGAATGGCGTATTACGCGTACGCACAGCGGCGAGCACAACTATAACGACAATGAAAAATTGTCGATAATTTGAACTGATGTAGAACTGAAAATGGATCGGTCTCGTTTTAAAGCGTGATTCCCTTTTTTTTTTTCTTTCTCTTTTTTTTTAAGATGATGTAACATCGTGGTGTCGTCTTTCGAAAATTGTAAAAATCCAGACGCGTAAACAATTGTTTTCGTGAGTAAATACACAACATGGCTTTGAAGATTAAAATTTGCCCTTAAAACTTGCTGCACGATTTTGTTTCGCCATTTTATTGAACATTAAATATTAAAGCTAAATGAAGAAATGTTACGATTTCTTGTTAATATTTCGTTCAATAAAATGGCGAAAGAAATTCTAAGGGGTCGTTGCAATGAAGAGATTTTGATTCTTTGAAACGATGGTGGATCTGGTTAGGAAAAATTTTTGTAAGTTTCCAGCACACGTTCGAAGTTTTACAATTTTCGAGAGAAAAGTATCCTCACTTTACCACTCGTTACATGATTGTACACTAAAAGGAAGAAAAAGAACGAACATGAAGCTGCACGCTTTATAAAAACAAATGGATCGTCATGTGATCTTCTTTTACGAAGTTGTGTCAGCTTAAATTATCGACAATTCCTCATTGTTGTTGGTAGAGTCACGCTCTTACACGCACATGCATCTCGAGAGGTAAAGTTTCTAGAGACGATATGGTATCGTTGATACGAATGATGATAGTTAAGTGTCGTCGAAGTAGAGTTTCGAAGTTATATCGCTGTCTTTGTTACAAAATTTGCTTGGAGAAATGAAGCCCGAAGTGGAAGATAGGATTGAAGGATGACAAATGTACCTATCTGACTAGTTGAGTTGAATCACTAGTGGATATCTTTAGAATTTTAATTACTTTTGAACTGCATCAAAATACTTCTACAATTACGTTGCTCGCGAATTTGTGACTTTTACGACAAAGGAATAAAAATGAAAAGTAAAATTATAGTTTTGAAAAAGAGAAAGAGAAAAATGCAAGAAGATTGTTTCAAGTTTAACTTTACTATACTGTAGACATTGAAACTTGTACAGTTGGGCAATTATACCATTGGAACAATTATTTAAAATTTGCAGTTTAATTAAATTTATCAAGAATGTGAAATACAATAAAATTAAACATTCTAAATCACTACAATCAACTACGATCCAACAATGCTGCTTCAGAATTAATAACAAAGAATTCCAAGCGTAATTAAATGATGAAAATAACAATAAAAATCTAATTTAATCTGAGATATCAACTTCTTCAACTATTTATAGCTACACAATATTCGATAAACTCGTCTCATCAATTTCACCATTCTAGATCGGTTTCATTGCAAAATGGAGCTGTCTCTTTACCGTAGCGATCCTTTCAACTGTCAGAAGAAAAGGTATATTCCAAGTTAAATCCGTTAAAGGAGGAATCCATCGATCACCCGTAATCGTTTCGAGAATTGAATTTTTGTTTAGCTTCGGAGAAACATTGTCGATCGAAGGCGCGCTGTTCGCCGAAACTTACAGTCGGAATTATCGAAAACTTTCATCTCTCGTCTTTCGAAACCCGATCGATGTACAACGCGACACGCAGCCGAACTTGATTAACTTAATTAACCAACGTCACGTCGGTATGAAACTTGGAAGAAATCGTTTCGAAATGAAAAATTCACGAAGCTCTTTGCTCGCGGGAGGTGAAACGGAGCGATGAATAATGCCGAGCCGAGAAATTTAGAAAGACGTGAACAAGAAGCGGGTGCGAGTTCAAGTAATAAGCACTTTCGCCGGCGGTTTTCGCCTGCCCTGGATGGAATTTCTAAACGCTACATCTCGGGGCAATTCAATCGGGGCAATTGCTCCTTCCGACTCTTGGACAAACAATTCCCCCCCTGGGCGAACGATACCTGTCGTTCATTATACGAGAATATCGATTAACCGATTAAGTAACAATACGCGAGAAACGAGGGTATGAATTATTTATTACGTTCGAGTAATTCCGTCTTCACGATCCTTGCTAAATCGCGACCCAACGTTCCACCTCCGCTACTCTCGGCATTCGCCCCGTTTAATTGCTCTGAATTAAGAGCCGACTCCCATCGAACTCGCTTCTTATTTAATCCCCCGAGCTTGTTCGAGATGCCTGGAAGAAAGAAGAAGAAAAAACGCAGCGTAATAGCGAAAATGGTGGAGCGCCGATCCGTCGAAGCCGGCTCTCTTTTTCCAGGTCAAAACGTCGAGCGGTCCGCGTCCAGCGAACGGCCTCTCGATACACGGCCCCGATTAATCCGCTAATGAAACGCCTCCGGCTGGCCTTGAAACCATCAACGACAACTAATCGCGCCTCTCAAGACGCTTGCTAACAAGACGCGAGCAACCTTCGCCGTGGCTACCAGCCTTATCTAAACACCAGCTCGCCAGTTATTACGCAGTTCGCACGCTATCGGGGAAAAGTGGAACGATCGATTTCTCGCTCCAGTTTCGCCCCGCGGTTTCAGATCTCGCGAGAGCTAAGCCGATCTGAAACTTCCACGGCACTTTTCGACGCGTTTCGAAATAGACGACCAGACATGGACGACCAAGCGTGCAGGGTGTTCTGACTCTTGAGTTGTTTCGAGCATCCAAGTTACTTCGGTTGTTATTAATGTTGACGCTAGAATTGTCGACGATTAAAGCATAAATATTTCCATCAGAGACATCGAGGTGCAAAGAATAGAGAAACTTTGTAACGCAACGGAGTGTGCAAGCTTTTATTTGTACATTTTGCGGAAAATTGTTTAAATCTTGAAAAATACGTTGTTTCACGTTACTATAAATAACAGTAAGAAAGATCCTGTGAAGCTTTCAACAATTTTCTTCGTTCTCTTCCGGCACGTTAACATTGGAACGTTCACGCATCCTTTTATGAACGCGATGTTGCGTTAGTCGACGTGAAGAAAAATTCAGCGACCTGTAACACCATGATCTTGCAGACGCAAAAATAGAACTCAATGGTAGAAAATAATATAACAGAAATAGTAGACAAAAATATAATACGAGAACAGTGATATTTATTTTACGAAACGTTCAAAATTCGCGTTCAACAGACGTGTCTACGCGAACAATTTAGTGGCATTTTTATAATACACCAGTAGAATTGCTTATCTGTCTTATCTGAACACCTGTGCTATATGACAGCCGCAAATACGTTTCATTTACTAATTACATTCTAACTCTCTAGTTGAACGCAATTCAAATAACGCTGTTAAAACAATATGGTTCGAGCATTCGGAAAGTACGTGCTCATTAGATCGATCGAAAGTTTACCAACGTTCAACTAAGTTTACCTTTTGATAAAATCCTGTGATAAAGTGTGTCAATGTAACAAAGAGGAAAAAGTGAATGCCAGCTTTTATAAACAAACTTTGTAGACGTTAATAATTACAAACAAAACTTTGTCAACGTTAATTAATAAAGTCTCCGGGGGTCACCTCAAGGTCGCTGAACTCTTCTCGATGTTGACCGCAAATATAAAAAGAAAATTTTAGACGAGCATCTTCTTCAATGGTATCTAAGAAATACGCTCAGTGTTCTCGTTAAAAATTTACATACTTTTCTCATTAATACAAATATATCTTTCTAATCGATGTGCTGTTCATAATCAAACTATAAAAATTGTTTTGATATCCTCATAAATAAATAATATCCTCATAAATATAGGTCAGATTGTATGCGACAAATTATTATGTTGGCCAATGAGGCCCGGAAGATCTAAAAGTCCCACTTACAATCGGCCGTTCTTTCTTAACGTTAACAGCAGCCAAAGTAATTCAGACGTTCGAATCAACACCCTGCACATCACGCGGGACCGAAAGCATCTCGAGACTATGAAATTCGCTCATCAATTTCACGGCACGATCTCCTTACACCAGAGCCGATACTAAACCCGCCGCGCTTTCTCCCGATTCGCGAGAGATCGTCGGCACTAAGTGCACGCAATCGCGAGACGTTCCGTGGATTTCGAGGTCAGAGATCAGGCCACTTTCGAGCGTTATTAGCACAATCAGGAAAGCAATCTGGCCGCGAGAATGTCAGCGTGCCGATCATTCGCTACGCCGCCAATTCCTTCTCTTCCAATCTTCGGCCAGAGATTGCGGCGAACGTTCGACTAATATCCACGACAGGCTTTCCGAACTCGCCGAAACTACGGAATCGCGATGGAAAGTGTGTACCAAGTGGTGAATTTGTTTGTTGCGTGTCAATGGAAATGTTTCCAGCGACAATAAACAATTATACATCGATAAACAATGAACACCGTAGCGTGAACGAAGATCGTCCGATAGAAATATCACTGGGAATGTCGGCCAGTGCAGAGACCTGTAAAATACCGGCATTTTTAGGTTACTACTCGATCACGTTTGATGAAATCGAAATGGTGGGACTACCGGTATGATGCTACCAAAACGATGTTAGATCGGTAGATGTATTTCGGTATAATACCGATAAATAAAATATTAATATATTAGAAAAGGAAAAGGAGATGATTAAATGATTAAATGTTCTCATAAAGCTGCCGATGGTAAATTTGATGACGCTTATCTTACACGTATCCTTTATTATTTCTAATACTAATTCATCGTTGTATCTCCATACAATATCAGCCACGATACTCTTACTCAATTTTAAAAGATGACCGATTTCTCGATACATTTTTCCTTTTTCTCGGTGAAAAATGGCTAATTATCGTACGTCGATAAATCGAAAGAGGAATTAAAACAACGATTAATCGTAGAATGGAAGAATATTCCGCTAAATTACTTAAAACAAATTACTGGAAATATACCTGAGCGTCTGCGATATATTATTGAAGTTAAGGGCTACCTAACAAAATATTAATTATTGTTCATGTTAACAATTTTCAGATTCAAATATTGTAGTTCATCAAATGTCCGAATATTTCTGCCACGCTACATTTCGACATGGTTCAGTTTATTGTTTGATATTAAGAAAACTATGTGCAATGAATAAATAAAATTTATGTTACTATAAACTATAATGAATGTTCTATTATATTATTAAAAAAAATTAATCCAAATTTACTATTATGAACAATCGAAATGCACAACAATATTTTGAATAGCACGATGTCCGAATATTAATAAGAGTCACTGTACGTGGAAAATGAAAATGTGTTTTCGTCAGTAAATCGGTACCGTACCGATATATATTTCGTATTGTTACCGTTGTGGACATCAAATACCGATAAAATACGTATGAAAATACCGGTGTGACCGTCTTATACCGGTATTAAAACCAATTTTCCAAATAGCAGTTACATTACGATAATATAGAAGCAAATACCTCACAATATTTCCGTTTCAGTCTCTGGTACCAAGTGGTAAACTTGTTTGTTGCGTGTCAATGGAAATGTTTCCAGCGACGATAAACAATTATACATTGGTAAACAATAAACACCGTAGCGTGAATGAAGATCGTTCGATAGAAATGTCACTGGTAGTGTCGGCCAGTGATTAGTCGAATGATGATTAGAGACGTCAGTCGTTTGAAAGGTCAAGATATTGGATAGATAAAATGTTACACAGCTCAAACTTACCAACACAATCCGGGAAACTAATGTCTCAATTATCCAGGAACAAAGATTGATATTAATCGTTGAAAATTTTTAGTTGCTGATCGTCTGATTACAAATAAAATCGGCGATTAATAATGATGACTGTCGATCGTTGACTAGAGGGAGTTTATCGCCGAAAAATTTAATTGATTAAATCGTCAGTCGAATTTGATTATAATAAAGACACTTTGAAATTGTAATAAAGGGAGAGATAAAGAGAAATATGCTTTACAACTGTTACAAAGTCGTGGGAAATACGCATTAATAATAATTTATAACATTGAATTTTTCGTAAGTTTATTTTGTAAACCGTTTTTGTAGTTTCGTAGTTTATTTGATATTGCGAACAAACACGATATCGCACGTAGTGCGTCGATACTTCAAGGTTAAGATATGTAATCGAAACAAGGTATATTCTTGGTTTATGCTGTCTCGAGAGGTATAGAGCGACCGATATGTCTACAAGCCTAATTAACTTATTTTGAACTGCTTCAAACTTTGCTTTGATGAACAAACAATAATAAAAAAAAAACTTTATTAGAGTTTGATATTAGTTCCAGAGACTTTATCTATTATCTTCATCTGTTGTCTTTACTTTATTATCGCAAGGTGCCTCGTCCAAGAGACAGGGGGGGAAAAAAATTGCAGTTAACAAGGTACGTAACGATTAAAATTGAAAGAAACTCAAACGATTGGAACAACTGTTTAATCTGTTATTTATCATTAACGTTAATGAAATTGGAATTTAATCGTCGATCGAAAGATTATTAGAAAAACCTGATGGTTAATATCTCGCTCCAACAACTGTCATCGTAAATCTGCCGACTGCACGCGTAAACACGCCACGTCGTTATTCCTTCCATTCAGGAGGACGAAGGTTCCAGTCGACGAAACGCGCGCGTAAAACATCTGTCCCGATGGATATCTTCTCGATTCGTCTCAAAGAGGACGAGGAACCATCGCCACACGCGTGAAATAATCTCTCCGTTGGAGAGAAATTGGTGGAGAAATACTGCGTCTTTTCGTATTGCGGTGGAACGGTCGGTTTGTTGGCCTTGGAAAAATCGACCCCCGGTCCCGATCCATTGTAACGTACCAGCGAGAGTTTAGTCGTTGCTCGAAGTTACGAGGGCACCGACCGGCCCTCTTATTCTTCCACCCTGTTTCCCGGGGTGCGAGAGCACGCGACTACCAGACGGCAGGTGTTCGAGATTGTTGCACCCGGCAGATGTTGTCCCGCCGTCCTAACCTTCTTTCTCGCCCGTTCCTCGTCTTCCTTTCTCGGTTCTCGCCTCGTCTCTCCCTCTCTCCCGGGGAGAGACCAGCCACCCGGTGCGGCGCGTCGTTTCCCTCTTTCTTCGCGCTGTCCCTTTCTCCTCGTCGTCGTCGAACAACGGTCCTCACGGGGATCCACCGGGAGAAATTCTCGATTGCCTCGTGCCATCCCCCTCGATCCGTTGCTTCATCCATGCCGGCACCATCGACAGAGAAACGTTTACACGCTCGATCGTCGAGTTCCTGTTTTTCATTTTTTCCTTCTTTCCTTTCCTCTCTGGTTTTCTAATGCAGGTTTGACGACCGAGGCGGCGAATCTTCGCGCGTGACTCGAAAGGTTGAACGCAGTCGCGAACCTTGGAATGGTTTGTGTTGAATTTATGATTTGAATTTATAAATGGATCGGAATTTGATCGAATTATTTACGTTCGGAGTTAACTCTGTTGTTGCGAGAGTCACATCGAATTCTTTAAATTCTCATCGGTCATTCTTGATGCTTGTTCTTAATTAATTTTACGATGGAAAAATGTTGTTCGCATTTATAGATAGGCTTGTACGAGTATATATATATATTTGTGCAAACTTTCAGAGGTTTGGAAAGCTTCGAAATAAGAATCATTCAAAAATTTATCAAGTTTAAATTTAATTTAGCATCACTTGGAACAGGAGGAAGGATATCAAATTTTGCTTTTGAAAAATTAAGAGAAATTGATCGTGACAACGTATCGACTAAATTCTGAAAACATTCGAGTCAATTTCATATTTTTATATCTTACATTATTCTTTTTATTTGCTATCAAAACTTGCTCCATGCGTCACCAGAAATTATGAAATTCGGTTGGCCGTAGAAAGTAACAAAAAGTGACAAAAAGATCTGGCCGCGAAATTCCAAGATGGCAAACCCTCCCAGTAAGACGAAAGTGTTCAGCATTACTGTCAAATCTGGGAATCTCGAAAGGAATCTCCCGGAAACAATTTCCAATGAGCAATAGATCTCGTCTAGTACACGCTTGGAGGAGTCACTCGCAATCAGTACAAGTCGCAGTTATCTGAAACAAGTAAACATAAACGGTTGTCGCGGCGGTTTCTCCTCTTCGTTTCTAAGATTCTTGCAACCTAGCTGGAACTTCTCTGCTGGAGCAAAGCGAACGTAGCGCACGTAGAAAAAGCTGGGCTGCTCGATTTTTCCGGGGGAGGAGGAAGTCGCGGGAAGTCCCGTAAAAGATCCATCGCTCATCGCGGTTAGAAGGTTGTTCGAGAGTAAAGCGGAAGTTTCACCGCCGGTTATTGGGCATGGTTGTTAACCCGTTGCGCGCGCGACGACGAAGCTCAGAAACGTTCTCTCCGCTCTGCCTTGTAAGAATTATATTATTGCTCGTTTATGCGAAGCCGTTACATTTACGTAAATATGTCAATAGCCCATCCACGGGCGATATGTCCGTTTGGACGACAATAATGGAATTTTTATGACGGGCAGCGGTACGAGCGTTTGTGCCAGATACCGGCTAAACATATGTATGAATTGCCCATAAAGACGGGCACCCCTCTTAATGCAGCTCCTCGTACGATCGAACGACTCGCCTTGTAACTTCCGTCGTTGAATGCGACCGTGAGCGAGCCGGAGCACGCGTCCTCTAACGCTTTTATGGCCATTACGAAGATAATGCGCCAGCGTCGCAGATGGAGCAGGGGGTGTGGGATCACCGCCGAAACCTGCCTCTTCCCTCGTAAATCTACGCCCGGTTCTTCGCGGGCTTGTGTACCGCGCCGGCCAAACCACATCACCAGCCGCCGATCCCTCTCCACGTCGTGATAGACTCGCAACTTCCTCTACATTTGCCACCGCCATTGTCACCGACAAATTTACGAGCTCCACGCCTGAACGTCTACTCGGCCAGAGTCGACCGAGATTTCGAGGATATTCGCGATATACTGCATCCAAGTTTCTCACTCTTTCGTTCCTCGTGCCGTTTTCATTTGCAACGCAGTTCCGAACGAAAATCCGAAACGATCGAACGATGACGAAACTGGGAACGAAAAGACGACCTCGAGTTTACTCGTTCAAAGGTTGAATAGAAGGAGGTCGCGTAAGAAATTAGAATGAAACGGTCGATCCTCCTGCTTGTTCGTTAACAGGCTCCATCCTCGAAAGAGGATCCATAAAAGGATCCGGGTCTTTGACGTGCACACGCACACGAATCCGGCTCGTTAATTCCCATTCAGCCAGAAAGAGAGGCCGCCGTTATTTGTCTAGCTTTTTCCCGCGCGATGAACTCGAACTCGAACTCGAACTCGGCGGGCCTCGGGCGGAAGGCTCTTGCGTGCCCTCGAGGGGCGGTTTCGAGGGGGGAAGCGAAAGGAAGAGAAGATAAACGGCGCGTTGTTGGAGAGAGCTTCTTCTTCCTCGGGTACTGTTGCACCTGCCCGGGCACGTGGCCCGATCGTTCGTGTGCGCGCCCCTTAAAGAACCCTCCTTTTACTCGCGTCCACGCTCTTCTCACGAATCCTCCGTCTCTCGAGTGGAGACAACCGTCTCCTTTTCCCTCCTTCGATCGTTTTGTTTCTGCTTCTTTTGTTTTTGTTTTTGTTTTTGTTTTTGCATCTTCATCGTGATTTTAACGATTCCACCGAGTCGATGCCTTTCACTCTTGTCTACCGTCGTCGAAACGATTAATTAGCAACGTTCTCTCTCATCTGGTTCGAACCTTTCACCTCCGTTCCTTTTTTATCGTCTCTGTTTGACGTCATACGTCAACCTGCGTCGTGCAGATTCTTAGTTCTTCAATTTTGATACGGTGATACAGAAAACGATGTGAATAGCAATGTAACAGTAAAATAAGAGAAAGAAAAAGTGAAGTTGTATTAAGCGAATAACGAAAATTCCAAAGCTAAATCTGTTCGATTAGTAATCTGGTCGTTAAATCGGAGAATCTCAGATCGCTTCTGGAAAAGTCAGTTCTAGGAAGAATAGAAAAATTGCACACCAGCGTCAAAGTAAATCTGTCGGAGAAGTATAGAGCAAACAACCAATTGTCAACCAAATCCGTAATAATCCTACGGTTTTTCAGCGAGAGTACTGTTTCACGCTCCTGATCGTTACAATGCATTCAACACACGACGCAAATCTTAGAAATCTGTGCCAAAGTTGTATGTATTTAACCTGGAAAGGGAAATCGCATAATTGTTTCGTTGTCACGTTCAAGTGAAAATAAATTTTCTTCGTTGCTAGTCTGTATCGTCTTTTTTCTTTCTTTTTTATTCGTAACCAATATATCGCAACAAAATTGAAATGACGGGAGAAAACGAAAATTTGTTCCGATGTTTAATTCAAAGAATCGAGGAAGAGAAAGACACTCGGGACGATGGAGTAATCGTCGTAAATGGAAGGTGTCGAGGAGAGCACAAAATTGACTGGCAGGAGATCGTCTGGTTTTCCAACACTCGCTCGCATTGTGTCTGACCTCGCCGGGCGAAAACGATCGATCCTCCGAGATCCTTTCTTTTTACTACGCTCTATTAATTTCGAGCGAACGGCCTTACTCGGCTGCAGATTAGAAAGTGCTTCCGCGATCTCGAAATATATTCCCTGTCCCTGCCCGTCTGCCCTGTATTTCTTTTCTTCGCGTTATAGAATTATTATTTTTTTTTCTTTTTTTCGTTCGATATGTAAAGAATATAAATAACTATGCAATTGTACAATTCGACATTCATTTGAAAAGCGCTGCATAAAATCCAGTTGACTCTCGTTTCTACTTTCGTTCAAGTAGCACCCTTGTTCCATCTAGGGATTTCGCAGGTCCTAAAAAAAATCGAAAGATACTTTGCGTCTGTTTTATGTGAGTTTCCTTCGCAGATACGTCTCGAAGCATTGTTAGTCAGGGAATACTAGCTTCAGGCTACGAATTTTAGCCTCGACTTGCCGAAAATTGGCTCTGTCACGTTCGTCCTTCGTTGCGATGAGAAAATGGCGGCCGACAGGGATGCGTTTCTCGCGGTGCAAAAATCCCTAGGCGGTACGAGCGCGCGTGGCCGAGGCTGGAGAGCGACGAGGACGGACGAACAACAAATAACGGCGTGGAGAAGGAGGGCATTTCCGGGCGGTGAAAGTCTAGATAATACCTGGGTTGGAGGCTAGACGCCGGAGAGACTGCGTCGCACGGAAACCCGGCACGGTGAATCTCGCTGGTACGAGAGGCGTGTGGGAGGAGGGGAGGCTCGAGGAGAGCGTAGACAGATGGCGAAGAGAAAGAGAAAGAGAAAGAGAGACAGAGTGGGATGTGAAACGGGTGAAGGGGAACGAGATGGAGGATAGAAAACACGACGGAGCAGAGGAGGCTGCCAGAAGTGAAAGTGAAAGTGTAACGAGACGAGGAAAAGATCTCGTTCCCCGTGTCCTCCAGACACGGTGTTCTCGCTCCCACCAGGAAGACACGAGGCCGGCGTTTCGCGAAACGACTCGAGAGCCGTTCGCGCTTGAAATACACTGCCGCCGCGTGATGGTGAGAGGCGATCGAATCGGGATCGGGGATTCTTTCGTTGCGAACGCGACGGCGACCGGCCATCGTGAAAGCGGACCACCGGAGCACCCGTTTGTTCCTCCGGCTCCGCGGACAGCGTCGCGTTCCACCACGAGCTTGTTTTTCCAGCCAGAATGTTTCAGCGAAAGTTAGCGTCCCGCTAACGAAACGGCAAATGAGAGAACGATTTGCAATCGGTTTCCTTGATGACGATTTTAGTCTGATGATTTAGTCGGATGATCGGCCAGAATTGACAATATTGGCTCGGTGGCTAACATCGATTTTGTAATTCCAGTCGTTTTAACCTTCTAAGTACCAACGTCCGATACATCGACACCTATATAATATCTCATATATCATTTTCTATTAGTCCAATTAGTCTATTTACAGTATAAGGTTAGGTTAAAGTCTGGCACGCAATACTAGTATGTAAGGGAAAAGAAATGAGAGAACGCTTGACAACTAAGGGAATTAAAAGGGAAAACAAAATGTAAAGAATAATAAAAATGTAAGTACTGAGGTTTATTTCTAGGCTGAAATAAAGATTCATTCATATAATATCTGAGAAAGCCGAATGTCCGATATATCGACGGTCTTTCTCTTCTTGTTTTGAATAGCTCGAGTCTTTATTCGATTTGATTAACTTTGAAAATATAGGAACTACAATAATTTATATGAGAACATGTAGAATTAAACTTCGCCTGGCGATTTAAATCCGTCCACTAGCGAAGGGAGATTTAAATACCCCGTCCTTAGAAGGTTAAAGTACACTTATTCATAGGCGGATTCCAGTAGATTCGCCATAAACGAAAAGAGAAGAGTACGTAGAATAAAACGTTAAAATTACAAATGTCGTTCCGTTACGCGGAATATCCAATTCTTGCAAATGTCGGATAAAAAGAGATAACGAATTAACGTGCGGTTGGGAACAATAAAGAAGGTAAATGGATCCGTTTGGAAACCGAGTAAATGGAAAAATGCAATAACTGCCATTTCTCTTTTTTTAATCGAACGACAGCGAGGCGAGTAGAAGACTAGCAGGGTGAGTCGGTGGCAAAAATCGGCAAAGGTTTCCTCGTGAAGAAGAAACCCGAGATACGACGATGCGTCCACGTCTATCGGCGAGACAGCTCGGGGGACAGCTGTCGCGAGGCGGAAATTGCGACATCTTGCAAACGACTCGCGGTGCTCGGCGGCCGAGAAACGGCGGACAAACGCATTATTGCGTGACTCGACTTATTTTCCACGCGCTCCTACCTCCGGCACAGCTTTGTTTTCCTTCGGCTCGCGTGGACCTTGCGATTCCACGAGCACGCGCGCATACGTATGCATGCACGTACGTACGTGCATGCCACAATGAGATCACACCGTGCCGGAATTAGCCTCGTATCTTCGCTCCGGCCTCCGTGTCGTTGACATTAACGGATTATTTCTCGGTCGGCTGCTATCGTTTTCTACAACGTTGCTTCATCTAGTTTGTTTTTTCCAGCGTTTGTGAAACACGTACATGAACGGGCAATGGAATGTTTCGGTGCCTACTACTTCGGTATTTGCGTCGTGGAATTATCGCGACACCGCTATAAATATTCCTAGTGTTGTTGTGAAAATATTTACCGATTCGCTGTCAGATATATATATATATATGTATTATGTATGCGCGATGCAAAATAAATTTAATGGTAAACAAGCGACGGATTGGTTACGCTAACGCGTCGGTTGCAATCGGAATTAGTTAAACGCAATAATAGACTGCTGCTTGGAGATCTGGTGTTTACTGACCCGCGAAGCAAACAAGTACGCAAATATAACAAGATCCGTTGTCGTTTTTATCCGGCAAGTTTCATCTCGTATTCTCTGGAGAATCGTGCTTTATTCTTCGAACGATTGCGTAATTCTTTCGTCCCTCACGGCAATGACAAGGGACAAAATAAAGCGTTTAATCGAGTGGCATCGGGCCGCGACATACGCCTCGGGACGGCCGCTTCTTTTTCAATTTTAAATTGCCGCGAGTGCCAAAGTGGCTCGAGTCACGCGACAGCGTACGCCTCTCTTTCTGTTTCCTTTGTTCGCCCTCGCCGCTCTCGCTTTAAACCCGCGTGCACTCTTCGTATTTTCCACAGGTGGTCTGTTTACGTTCGGTGAGAAAAAAAAAAAAAAAGAAATCATTCTTTCTTTTTTTCAACTGACGCGCGCGTCGCGTGTCCTCGATCCGACGATCGATCGATCGTTTGACGTCAGACGTCACGTCAGATCCTTCCGCGAAAGGAACAGGACGAAACGGCGAACGAAGAATGTATACTCGCTAGACGAAAGCGTGTAGAAGACAATGGATGAATTGAAAGTGGTTTAAGTCGAGAATTTAGAAAAAGTCGGTTTATCAATTATTTCGTGTCGCGTTCTTTTAAAATTGAGATAATCCGATGTAATCGCTAAAAAAATTGTAAAAATTGAACCGTTAAATTGAGTTAATTGTTGTGTCGTTAAACAAAGTTTAGTTAATGTTCATTTTGACTGAGTCAGTTGCACTCTCGTGAATTTGTCATTTATTTGTCATTTTGTTGCCGATTTTTATTGGTCGTAATATTTTATTATCACAGTAGAATTACTTATCCCTGAACATTATTATGAATTAATAAAACTATGTAGGAAAAAGAAAGAATCCATTTTTGGTAGAACGAACGAAGCAGAAGAATTTTATTTCAACAAAACAGCTGGAAAACTCAGTAACAAGAAGAACAAAAAATTCTCTTGGCTGAAAATACAATGGATGAGATTTTTAATAAATGTCTCATATAAGATGCTCTATAAAATTTTCTTAGGCGACGTTGAATTCCATATTTTCGACTTTTCACTCCAAAGAGGCAGGCCAAAAATATACGAAAATATTCCATTACACTATCATTAGAACAGTAACAGAAGAAAAATATAAAGATATTAAAGATTTACTACCTTATATCCCACCAATTTGCCAGGAATATTTTAAATCGCTCAAAATCCCATTTCCAGAGAAGAAGAAAGCGAGAAATGATTAAAAATCAATTGCTTGGAAACATAATTATAAAATATGAATTAACAGATATGATTTAAGTTTCGTTTTATAATAAAATTCGTTTTAAGAAGTTTTAAGACTGTAAGTCGTTTCAAGCTTCAAAATATCACATTTCCCTATGAGCTCCGCACAAAATTTCACAGTCGTAATAAATTCTTCTCTCGAAACAAGACCTCAAACATTTTGTTTCATGGTGTGGAAATATTTTTTAATCTATTCAAACGCAAGTTATCCCTCAAATATTCCGAAACGAGAAATATGTGGGCCAGTTTCATAATCACCGGCACGATTGTTAATGCGGTCTGAAGCTTTCGTTCCATTCGGTACGCGTCGTCGTCGGCCGGTAAGGAAGGAAGAGAGGTTATTGTTTGCAACGGCCCACGCGTTCGGGGCCGGTGAACCAGAGATCCAAGGTACACGACAACCGGCCGCTAAGATAAGATCGCGGGAATGACATCTTGCAAACGACTCCCTCGGCTGTTAAAGGGACAGAAGGAGCATCAGGATGTATGCGAGCCGTTCGCGTGACTCGGCCCATTCCCCCCACGACGAAGTAGCTCTCTCGTGGCCGCGTCGCGTCGATGATTCTCCTTTTTCTTGGTATTCTTCCTCGACGGTGACGATGAATTCAGCTGTTTCCGGCGCCCGTCGTCGTCGTCCTCAATGGAAATACAACGTCCTAACGAAGCGTTGTCGCCATATCGATAGAAATCTAGCTGGTCACTCGAGAGATTGGCGAACGCCAAAAGTTCCTGATAAAAAGTCCCCTCGTATCAACACTTTATCCACCGGAAGCCTATCAATCTTTTGCTTTTTCTATGTTAACTTTTTTTAGGTTGTGGCCATGATTTTGATCTACATCGACGTGGATGCTGTCGGATCAAACGTGGATGTCACGATTAATTTAAAAATAAATCACCCGTCTGCTTTTGCAGCTCGATAAAATTTTTACTGTCCGCGAATCGTGTTACTCGGCTTTTCGGTGGTCAACGATTATCGATCGGTAGCTTATTAATTACTTTTTAGTTGTCGACGTTACGTAAAGCGGCAGTTTCGTGGATCATCGACAGATTCCGAACTTAATGGAGAAGCGGATTTACCTAATAACATGTCCAGCACCGAGATTCGATCATCAGGCATAAAGAATCATAAACTTATAAGAATCGTGACTGGTGGCGAAAGCAAAACTTCCCAAAGACAATGTAGAGTAAAAGATAAGAAGCAAAACATCTTTTCTAATATTCTGTTATGGACGATTGTTATCACGCTTTCTAGAAATATCAAAGAAATTATTTCGAATACTAGTTTACAAGTAATTATATTGATCTGAAAAATTCGTCTCTTACACCTGGCTCATCTCCCTAAGAAGTTTTGTAAGAAGTTTTCTTTCTCTGCTAATTTTTTATCGTGCGAAAGTTTATCGACTCGTTTATCTCTGAGACAGATACTGAAAACCGAAATATTTTGAGGTTTAGGTATTATACCCAGAGACTGAAACCGAAATATTGTGAGGTTTAGGTATTATACCGGTATTTGTTCCCATGTTATCGTAATGTAACCGCTATTTGGGAAATCGGTTTTAATACCGGTATAAGACGGTCACACTGGTATTTTCCTACGTATTTTATCGGTATTTGATGCCCACAACGGTAAAAATACCGAAATATATACCGGTACGGTACCGATTTACTGCCGAAAACACATTTTTCATTTTCCACGTACAGTGACTCTTATTAATATTCGGACATCGTACTATTCAAAATATTGTTGTGCATTTCGATTGTTCAGTAAATTTGGATTAATTTTTTAATAATATAGATAATATAATATATAATTTTTTAATAATAGAACATTCATTATAGTTTATAGTAACATAAATTTTATTTATTTATTGCACTTTTCAAACAATAAACTAAACTATGTCGAAATGTAGCGCGGCAAAAATATTCGGACATTTGAGGTACTACAATATTTGAACCTGAAAATTGTTAACATAAACAGTAATTAATATTTTGTTAGGTAGCCCTTAACATTTGCTAGCCGCTAATATAAATAAAATAAAAAGAAACTGATAAAAAAGCTAATAAAAATAAACAAAGCGTACGTGTATAAGCGTCATCAAATTTACTATCGGCAGCTTTATGAAAACATTTGATCATTGTCTCCGTTTCCTTTTCTAATATTAAAAATTAAATATTAATGTAAATATATAATAATATTAAAATAAAATTAAATAAAATAAATAATATTAAATAAAAATTAAATATTAATATTAAATTCACCGGTATTGCACCGGTATTATACCGAAATACATCTACCGACCTAAAATCGCTTTGATAGGATCATTCCGGTATTCGCGCCATTTCGGTTTCATTAAACGTTGATAGTAACCTAAACATTAAACGTCGAATAGTAACCTGAAAATACCGGTATTTTACCGGTATCCGTAATATCCGATTCGATCTCTGCTCTGAGAAAACTGTCGTCGCTGTGATTAATATATTACGGGTTAGGGAAGGTGGCTGGTATTTGGCCGGCGAGTCGAAGCGAGCAGCAGCAGGGTCGATAAATTCGAGGTGATCCGGTGGTGGTCGTGGCGGGCAGGTGCGGAGAATCAGCGTAGCGACTTTCGTACGAGAGCGGACAAAGGTCCGGTGCGTCGCGTTGGTACCGAATCGTGGCTCGGCCGCGTCGAGACGAAAAGGAGGAAGCGAAGAGAGGAGGAGGAGGAGGAAAGAGACGCGGCAAGGGCCGGCTGGAGAATAATGCAAGCTCGGATCTTGGCTGCTAGACTCAACATCTGTCGGCAGGTGGCTCGTCTCTGGACATGCTCCGTGGCTTGAGCCCTTTGTGCATCCGCGTGCATCGACCTAGCCCAGTTGGCGCGCACGCAATACACGTGACTCGTCCGAGTGCAGCCGCCTGCTCGACGCCGGCTGCTGCTGTTCCTTGCTCCTTGCTCTTTGCTCCTTGCTCCTTACTCCTTGCTGCCGCCGCAACGATCCTCCTGTCGGCTGGTTCTTAACCCCGAGATCCCAAGATAAAAGGCCTCGCAAGGCTCGGCTCCCTGCTCGTCTACC
Source organism: Frieseomelitta varia (assembly GCF_011392965.1). Lineage (NCBI taxonomy): Eukaryota > Metazoa > Arthropoda > Insecta > Hymenoptera > Apidae > Frieseomelitta > Frieseomelitta varia. Next base: position 718,890 of record NW_025110198.1, on the reverse strand, counting down.
CTCCGGGAACACCGTCTCGCAACCGAGATCCTCGCCCCCTGTTTCTTTTCAAACTTTTCGAACGGGTCGAAAGGATCGTAGGAAATCGTGTTTGCAACCACGCAACAAAATTGTCCGAGATCTCCGTCGGGACCAGTTGTTTCCACTTTGCAAATGCGCCCGAAGAAAAACGTCGAACAATCTTTCGTCGAAGACGAAAATCGAAATCGTTCCAAGCATTTCGTCTCGAGAATCAACAACAACGGACACCTGGTTAAATATTTGCAAAATCTCTCTCTCTCTCTCTCTCTCTCTCTCTCTCTGTCTCTCCGATGTCTCGTACATATTCCAAAAGCTAATTGATAGTTAATACCAATAGAAACCACGACTGGCAAGAAAGCCGGACTCGTAACAAAAGGGACTGGGCTCAGCCAGCCCAGCCCCGAGAGAGACTCTGGATCCAAGGAAGCATCTCGTCCGTATAACGCTCGGAACTGACGTTGGTCAGACGCGTCGGTTCCAAAAAGCAACAACATCGCCGCCGCCAGTTCCGCGTTAATTCCGTGCGGCCGGCTGCGACCGTGAATTTACTTTGGCGCACAAAGTGCGCCGGCTGCCGAATGAAGACAATTATTAGCGGACGCGCCGAGCCCGGCAAAGCTCTCCCCGGCTTAATATCCGAAAACAGAGCCAAGCCACGGCCCCGGCCAGGGCCTCTAATATCACCGTCCGAGAGATGCTAACTTGCATATTGCACCTCGGGTTAACCGCCAACCTGGCATTAACCACTTTGCCTCGTTTATTACCGAACTCTTCCTCCTCCTCCTCCTCCTCCTCCTCTTCTCCCTTTGTCCCCTTGCATCGCCCTTCCATTGATTATTACGAACAGCGCGAACACGTTGAGATCTCAGGCCGGGTGGCGTGCACACACGCGTTCGATTACCGGCCAATCGGGCCCCGATTAGACCCTACGAACGATCCTCGAGGAGTTCTGGATCCGCGCGTAGAGGTTAGATATATATACAGGGTGTCGTGTAACTGGCGATACAAGCGGGAATGCTGGTGATTCTACGTGAAAATGTAGAATAAAATTGTTTCATACGAAGAAAGAGTGGCTTTGAAGGTTTATCGAGTACGCGTGCACTTGATCAAGACTCAACTCAATTCGGATTTCATTATTATTATCTCTACTAACATTTGTAAACATTCCCAATGTTCGTACGCGAGGGCACAGAACGTCTACCTTTCACCAATTCTTTTTAGTTTGAAAATTGTTGGAAGCGATGTCCACGTTGTTGCATGCATAACTGTACTCTTATTAAATTTCTACGAACATTTTCTAATGTGTTACTTTGTAGTTTCAGTGTCGCAAACGCTACAATAATTTTTTCTTTTAATTGTTCAACGTTCGTTATGTCGCTAGAATACACAACAGATTTACCGTGACCACATAAGTAAAAACCACGTTGTTACATGCATAACTGTGCTCTTATTAAATTTCGACGAACATTTTCTAATGTGTTATTTTGTAGTTTCAGTGTCGCAAACGCTATAATAATTTTTTCTTTTAACTGTTCAACGTTCGCTAGAATACACAACAGATTTACCGTGACATAAGTAGAAATCCAGCGGTGACAGGTTCGCGGTGGCCAAGGCATTTTTCCATTGCGACCGATTCAATATCGGCTGTTTTCGTTTAAAAAAATCTCCCACTTCGTGACTGGAATGCGATGGTTTCTCGAATTTCTTCGAATTCCAAGAGGAACGTCTTCCAATAATTGAGTTGAATCTTGATCGAGTGCACGCGTAATCGATAAACGTTCAAAGCTATTTTCCTCGCAAACAAAGTCTCCGTGTGGAAAAATTTTATTCTGTATTTTTTATTCAGTCTTTCACATGGAATCCGCTTGTATCACCAGTTACGTGACACCCTGTATATATACGAGCCAGGGCGCACGCTCTTTTATTAATGGACATTACACCTTTGCCGGAGATTATACGTATTTCACGGGACGAGGTGCCGTTGGCGCATTCCCGATCGCGCGCTGGATTCTTCCACGTATTCGAGGGCCGTTTCGATCTCCTGCAACGGCGTCGCAGGAGATCCCTCTGTTTGCGATTTTCATCAAATTCAGCAAGACGGACAGTGATTGGGTAGGAATTAGAAATTAGCCGATTTCTCACCGTTGACGATCAAGCGATCGGTGACAAAGTCGGAGCAGCCGATGTTTCTCAATTCCCTCTGCGTTTCGTTGAACTTTTAACAGTTTCTCTGGAACGCAGGGACAGTGAACGTGTAAGAAACATGTTTTTCTTTTATGGAACTTCCTTCGTTGGGACTTGAAAGTTACAAAGATTCTAGATTAATTTCTCTTAATACCGAGACGTTGTTAATTTTAAATTTTTCAAACGTTTTCTCCCCCCTTATTTCCTCTCATTCGCTCAACGTTCGTTCGTTCGTCGTTATTCGAGCAACGTGCGACGTAGAAATTGATTGGTCGACGACAAAGCTGGCGGATTTATAATCCTCCGGTCCATAATCAATCTTCCTTTGTAACTCGACCGACTTGCCCTCGTTCTTATTATTCCTCTGCCTCCTCCGCCTCTCCCTCTGCTAATTCCCTCCGAGTCCTTGCGCGCATCCAGAATCACCTGGCCCAGTTGTACCAATAACGCTCTGTCATGTTTGCCGTGCGTGTAACCTGCATCGCAGTAACGTCGGATAAACTCGTCGGCGTTGAAACGTTCACGATCGATTCGATGCGATGAAAGAGAAAGAGAGAGAGAGAGAGAGAGAGAGAGAGAGAGAGAGAGAGAGAGAGAGAGAGAGAGATAAAGTCGGTCACAAGGGAAAATCGAGGATGGTTGATTAAGAACAGCATGTACGTACATGTGTACATAATCTTGAAGGATTATTGCTCTTGAGTGTGAGTTGTATAATTTTCCTGACCAGATCGAAGATGTCATCTGTTTGTGAGAGAAAGAAAATGGGTGACGTATTATTTGCAGTTTTTTGATTGGATCCTCGCATCAGTCAAAAGTTTAACGCTAGTATATATATATATATATAGTGGAAATTTCTCTCTCTCTCTCTCTCTCTCTCTCTCTCTCTATAAATATATATATATATATTTCCACTTTGAAATTTCCACTTTTTGAAAATGATTTTATTTAAGAAACTTTTCACAAACTATACAGGATGTCCCAGTATCGACACCCGACAAGCGAGAAGAGAGTGATTCTATATGAAAAAATAAGTCAAAGATAAAGAACAGAATTTTTTCGTAAAATACTTCGTTTTCGAGAAAATCGAGTTTAAAAATTTATCAAGCATCCTGGAACTTGATCAATTGTAAACTTGTGACAGACGAAGAACAACTAACAGGAGATTAATCAAGTGCAAAAATGAGTCAAAAAAAAAAAAAAAAAAATGTGGAACGAAATTTCTGCATTTGAAACTTCAGTTTTCAACAAAAGAGGAAAGACGTATTCTCAAGTATCGAGAAGCCACTCGAATTCTTTCTTCACGTGGTGACTTCACGTAACCGAGACATGATCGATATTCATCTACGAGCGAAGAAACGAGTGAAAATATTTGATCGTTGTGTGAAAATGAAAAAAATTCTCGACTCGCGTGACGTTGCATTGAAAATGCACACACAAGCAACTTTGCCTTTCGACGTTTGCGTACAACAAACGATTAAAGGACGCGGACTGTCAGATAACAAATAGCTGAAGATCTTCAGAATCGGTTGACTGTTCTCTCCGTTAAACAGCCGAGGGGAATTACTCAACATTGGAATTCATAACGAATCTAATTATTCCTGTTGACGCCCGCGAATGTTGTATCCACTCGATTCCGACCTCGTCAAACGATTCCAAACACCAACAGTGTCGCACGATGTCGAGACAATAATAATTCGGCAATAATAAAATTAGTCGAAGACGTAAAAATCGGAATGACGTAACGTGTTACGAGGTACGAAAGGAAGAACAGTTGGGATAACTGGGAGGCTGGCGGGCAAAAATCGTGGTCGGCGAGCGCACGAATCGAGTCAAGGAACCCTGGAAATCAACTCTGGCGCACCTGTTCGCGGCACACGATCCTGGCCAGCCGTCGTGAGCGCGTTGCGTGAGCGCAGCACATGCAGGTAAACGCAGCGCGTCAGGATGCACAAAGGTTGCAAAGTGCCACCTGCCGAAAGCGGCCCGGTGCACCGCGCCGCCGTCGATTTGGTCGCAGGAAGCCAGCAGGCGGTCGGTAAAACTACACCTCCCTTTCTCCTTTCTCCTTTCTCGCCCTTCGTCTGAATCAAGCCCCCTTCGTTAGCGGTGCCATCGATACCCGCTCTCTCGACGCGTCTCTTCCAGCCTTCGTATATGCCCCCGATCCGACCATTCTCCACCGTACGTTACTTCGACGTAATCAAACGTCAACGTTTCACTCCACGCGGTTATGTGGTTTTAAACATTCGGTCTTGCAAGAGAGTTCTAGTGCTACTTGTCCCCCGTTGCACTTCGAGATCGTGTCTTTAACGCGAGAACCATCCAAAATGGCTGAAATGGCCACTTGAGTATTTCTGTTTAGTATTTTTGGAGATGATACTCGGATGATTCTTTGTAAAATACATAAATATGTATTTGTTTCTTTTTTACTTTGACGTCTCTGATGGAGATTTTTATGTGTTGATCGTTGTAGTTGAAGTGTGTCAATGCTGGCGACTGGTTCGCGGACCATAACGAGTGACCGAACCGTGTACAATAATTCGTCGGTTTTTAAACCTCGTCGATATATCACTAGGATAGAAATTATTAACAAGTAATAAACTTGTCATTTGTTTCGCCTGGGTTATATTTAAGTATACTTAAAACTGAGAAGATATTGCAGAATATTGGGACCAAAAATACTGCGTTCATTGTTATCTGCTTCATTGATTTAATAGGGGAAAAAAGAAGAAAATGAAAATATACTTATACAATATTCATATATAAATTAATATATAATTCTCTATTAATTTGTGTACTAATTACTAATTAATATGTAATTTATATAATATTAATATATAATTCCTTCTCTTTAATTCTTACCCAAGAATCATCTCCTAAAGTAATAAATTGATAATTATCTGTATTCCTTCCGCGAAGAAACCTTCATTTGACCGATTATATATAAAAATACGTAGAGTGTACACTTTTGTGTTAAAACACGAACAAATTTAGATATTTTCATCATCTATTATCCTTCTCATTCGGATCGTCTTTACTTCCGTTCTGACGTTCCAAGTCGCTGAGAGAGAATGTTACGACTCTCCTGGCCCCAAGTGCGTTTAACTCTTCAAACGAGACGCCACGAGTCGCGCCGGTGTTCAACGACGATCGTTCGTGGTGGCGAGCACCTGTTCGCCACGTTCGTTGGCCGCGATCGGCCCAGCCGATACACTTTTCGCCGTGGATGATCGAGCTTTGCCTCGTGCCGGGGACAAGCAGCTGGCGTGGCCGATTAAAATGCCCACGTTTGTGTTTACGTTTCGGATTTGTTTTGCTCCCTCTCCCTAATTGCCAGGGTCCAACAGGTGTGTGTTCTGGCTCGATTTTTCGGGGTTCTTCGACATCGACGGACGCGACGTGCTCGGCTCGGTTCGCGAGCGTCTTTCGTCCTAGTCGATCGCTCGCACCTGCCTAGCCTTCCTCCCCTACCGCGATCCAGCTGTTGACATTTTTCTAATGGCGATGATCCGGCCCAGTCTCGTGCCATCCCCTGCACCTGGCCATCTCGCTTCCGGGAACGCGTTCGCGTTTTGTGCGTCCTCCTGAATATACATAGCTCTGGATGCGCACAGCCCTCCGTTGGTAGCTTTACCTGCGTTTGCTCGCGATACGCCAAATCTCGAAGGTTACCAAAATAAAGGTGGAGAACACGAGTAAGTAATTAAATAAGTAATCACTTGAAACTTTTACGATCGACATTTCCATGCAATCTCGAAGGAAAAGGAAAGAAAAACTTTACTCCTCAGGTATGAAAATAACACGTTCGTAAAAAGAGGGTAATCCGAAACTTCAAACTCAATTTCCGCAGAACGAGCTTGCTTCTGACTCGATTCTCGATAATCAAGTTTTATGCGTGGTATTAAAAGCCTGGCGCACCTGCCGTGTCATCGCCAGGATTGAGAGATCGCTTATGTGTCGTACTGCCGTGCGATGCATAGCACTTCTTGCAGCACTTCTCGCAGATAGCACGTCTTACGTGGTGCAATTAAAGATATTTCCGTGCGCAGATATTTAGCGTTTGGTTGTTACGTTGTCACAGCTGGTCCTTGCCTCCTCGATATAGATCGAATCTCGTATCATCGCGTATTCGTTAACGGGCGACCGATTCGAGCGTCGATCGCGGCACGCACCTGTCTAGGTTGCCCCCTCGAAGATTCTCGATCTTCGGGTTAGTGAATAAGAGATGAATCGATTATATTCGTTGATCACGACGATACTTCCAACAGCTGTCCGGTGTTTCGTCGTTCGTTCGCTAATTGACACAGATCCGACGTAGATTCCTTCGTAGATTGGATGCTGCAGCGTAAAAATAAAACTAAATTTCTAATATTTCATTTTATTTTCTTTTTTTTTTCATTTCATATTTTTAACATTTCATTCTACTCCGGATGGAAGACTTGACTTTTTGTAGAATAAGTGACTTTATAGGTATATTTATAGATACAGGGACTTTTTTATGGAGAATATTATAGATTTACAGAGACTTTATTTATAGAGGAAGAGGATTGTTTTGTAGGTTTCTGAGAGAAGGAAAAAAAGGATGAAATATGTTTTCTTTTGTTTTGTATAATTGTATGATTTTCTGTCTGTTTATAACATGATAGATTTATCTTTTATATATAAATACATTTATGAATATAAATATATAATATATTGCATATAAATATATTTATAAATATTGATCACAGGGTAATTCACGTAATTTGCACACCTGATATAACTTTGAAATCATGCGTCTAATGAAAAATTGTTCAACACGAGAGTTGTTAAAAATTGGTTTTAAGAGAGGCAAAGTATGACGTGTCAGTTTTCTGTGTGTGTTGAAAGATTTCGAAATTGCCAAGATCGTCTAAATTTTTTTAAATTGGACTATATATCTTTTTCCTCGTAAATCGAAAGAATATTAAATTCCAATATTGAATTCCATATACATACATTTCAATATCGATTATATTCAAGATGTAATAATTCTTTTGAAAAAGGTAGGCCGTCACTCTCTATACCCTACAATAAAGCTATACCCTACTATATCCTATAATAAAAGAGCGGCACACAAGAATGACGAAACGAACGACTCAGTCGTTAAGCCACGTTCGCGCAACGAAGGTGTTGCTCTTTTGAAAATTCACCCCGTTATTTTATTACTGGTCGTGGCTGCGCATCAAACGAGCGACGGATAATTTCGAGATTCGACGAGTCACGTTCGGCCGAGCCTGCACCTATGTATCTTTTCGTCATCAACGAAAAATCAACACCGCCTCGGGAGAGATCGTTCGAGTCATCTCGATCGGTCCGGGACGAACTCGCATCTGGACTCCACTCGAACGCGTTCAATACACAATGAACATTGTCGGATATCCGTGCGTATCGCCGAGGCGAGCGTGGCTGGCCGAGCAGGTGCAAATCTGGATTCGGCAGCTGCCACTCTGTGAAAAAAGGTCTCTTCTCTCGCTTTCTCTCTCTTTTTCTTTCTTTCTCGCGTCTACAGAATTCAACGCGGGACGCGTTGCTGCATTTTCGGACGCCACGCGCTTACAATTTTCCATCTAAATAAAACTAAAGAGCTCATTCTGTTCAAGAACATCATTTTCGATTGTACGTTTCAACAATAATGTTATCAATGCAACAAATGCTTGCGTGATTTTAACAAGGGCAATACAAATCGTAAAATCTCTTGACTTTCGATTCAGTTTAACGATTCATGAACGTATCAATCAGGGGGTAAATCTTTTGTATCCTATGTGTCAGTTCTTCCTTCAGTGAGCTTTGACGCGTTACTAAATTATTTCAGAAACGTGTTTACAAGTACTAAACACGTAAGAAGGAGAAAATAATTTACTCTAATAATAATATCTTGTTCTAAATAACTTGCTCTATGCGCCACTGATCATAAAATGCCCGGTATAATTGAACGAAAGGACAAAATTTTAGCATTTTATTTTTCAGACGTTCGACTTCAACTTTGAGTGATAAAACCATTTCGGCTTACGCAAAATTTTTGAAATTATATGGCCATACATACTCTATACTTCTGTATTTAGAAAGAACTAAATAGTCCACTCTTCGTTATTCACTCTGCATCGTATGAATCGTCTTATTAGAAATCGTTGAAGCTAGATTTCTAAAAAAAAAATTCGTGACTTTTCAGGTTCCGGAGTAAGTGTCGTCAAACACTTGAAAAGTTTGTCATCCACCGTATCCAGATCCCACTTTTTATTACAGTATCTTCTACAGAGACAAACCAAGTTACTTGCAATCGTTTTCCTAAACATTCGTTGGTAATTTTCCTAGTTTATTGCTCCGCTAACAATTTGTCCGCTTTCGAACGGTCACGAAATCGCATCGTTGCGATCGGACTGATAGAAGAAGATACAGGAATAATAGACGAACTCCTAGCGCAAGTTAGGTTTAGATGAAGTTGAGCCAGACACTGTCAATACATCCTCGGTTTCCTCCTAGTTTCTAAACTGGCGCTAAAAGCTAAATTACTTCGAGACTACTGTTCAAAGACGATCGTGGCGACGATCGTTGCTTTCGCCTGAACGCGGGCTATTTTCCTGGAGACACACAGGGAAATAGAGACGCAACGGCTTGTAGTAGCAGTGGGGCACGTGTGTGGTGAAGTTTGATTAGCAATCACGTGTGCAGGCGTAGGAACGCTTCAAGCGATACTACGCTGCTCGTCGTGTGCTTTGTTTATCGCACGGCTCGCTGGGGCGAGCGTAATAAACCGATCGAACGGATGGAGGAACATTTGGGTTACGCAAGCGTGCGCGCGTAGATCATTCGATCTCTTTTCTCTTTTTTTCTCTCGTTTTTCAAGGACGCCGGCTCGCCGTTACCACCGACGATGCAATTAAAAATGGTCGCGTCTCTCGTTCTCCGCGCGAGAAAAAGGGGGAGAGAGAGTGAGAATCTCTCGAAACCGGGACGGTGGAGGCAGGCAAGCGCGCGCTCACTCGCTTGCTCGCTCGCTCGCTCGCGCACGGATAAACGCACGAGCGTGATTAATCGAGCCGGGGCGAGGGTCTGCCGGAGGGTGGCGCGCGAGCTTTTTATGCGGGATCTGCCGCTTATCCCGCTCGCCCCGTCCAAGGATTATATTTATAAAAAAAAGCATAAAAAGGGAAGGAATCATTAATCCCGCACGAGTAGGCCGGGGAGAGAAGCTTTTTCCTTCTATTTTTACGGCCACCGTTCCGCCACTGCGGGGTAAAAATAAGAATCACGCGCTCGCTGGGGCTACGCGCGAGCAAGATTTTGCCCGCCGTGCTCTTGTCTTCTCCTCGTACAGTGGGTGATCGGTTAACGAAAAAGTGTTCGGGCAGCCGCGAACATTTTCGCGAAAGATTTTTATCTTCAGATACTGAACACCTCACGCCGCGAGGTAAGATTCGCAGAACGGTATTTTATATAATCCGACTGTGTATCTTATATATGGTGTTACATTTTATAAACCGTATTTTATATAATGTTGTGTATTTTTATATATTAAATTAAATTAAATTTGAATCCATTTCTGTTGATTTTTTTAATTTTTCTTTGGGAGGTCGCGTCTTCGTTACATCGTGGTTTGCTAGATGTTGTGTACTACACTGTTCACAAAAATTGAGGGATATTTCAAAATGAATATGAAACGATGAAAAAAAAGAAGCATTTGATTTTTTTTCTTATTAAATAAAAACGTCAGAAAATTTTCGGATAGCGAAGCATTATCTTTGAACGAATCGTGTTCGTTGACACTAAACGTAGCAGCACTTTATGCATACCTATTCCTACCATAATCAGTCAAATGACCGGTTATGAAATAAAAATCCTTTCACGAAAACAGTACAGCTAATTGTCAATTTAATATAGGAAACAGTGCGCAGAACTTTTTTTAGATGAGAGAGGAAATTTATATATTTTCATCTCTTTTACGCAAGAGTTAAATTATTTTTAGACGAAAGGAACGAACTTTAGAATTTAAAATCAAACTTCTACCAGTTTTAATTCAAGTTAGAAATTACCAGCACCAGCCACTCTGGCTGGCCAACAAGTTCTTCCTCTTTTAGATCATTTGTCGCGGTCAGTAAAGCAGCAACAACGCGCGTCAGAAAAGCTCCTCGCCCGTGTTCTTGCCGCGTTCCTCTGCAATTTCCTCCCAATCTCGTACAACCGGCGAAACGTGTTGGCGCCGAATTCTTCCGTCGAGTAACAACGGAACCGCCTCCGTGATCATTCAGCCGATTTAATTACGTTTTTGCCCGGCGTTCCGCAATCCGGGTGGATTCGTCGACAATTTCTCGCGGGTAGCCGGCGAGTTCTTGCGGCGATTACAAGGACAGCCGCGTGCCTCGCTAATTGCTTCTGACTTCTACGAGTTATTGTCTCTTTTTGCCTCGTCGCGATTAGAAAACTGACTGGTTGGGGGGAGGGGACTGGATGGGGTAAAAAGAGGGACGAATAAAAAAAAAGAAAAAGAAAATGAAGGAAAAGACAGACAGATATATACACTCCCGTTCATAAGTCACCGGACAGTTGCTAACACAGATTAATTTTATTGTATAATCTTGTTATATATACTTATTTTATAATAATACTTGAAAACAAAATTGATATTTTACATCAAAAAATACTTATATAGTCTGAATAAATATTTCAAGAAATATATATATATATATATATATATATATATATATATATATATAAAATCAAATTTATATATATATATATATATATATAAAATCAAATCAATGTATTATGTGATGTAGTGAAAAAAAGACTTTGGAAATATGTCCAAAATGTCGAAAAGAAGACTTATGAAAGAAATTGAATCAAGCGAAATTCATTCCGAAATATTGTTAAAGTTAAAATTAAACGAAAGCCACTGTTGTTTCTGGCCGTCATATTTGCACAAAGATGTAAGATACATTATGGTAACTTGGTAAGATTTTTGACATATAAAGCTGTTTGACATACAGTGGGGTGCAAAATTGAGTCAGTAACAAAAATTTTTAAGAAAAATATTTTTTATTGTTAAAGTATAAAAACATGAAAATAAACTTGACTATCTGATTCTTTATAGTTTTAGGAAACTGAAGCTATTTTTTAACTTTTAAGATTAGGTTTCTTCCTGATTGAAAAAATTAAAAAACATAGAATCAATTTTGCACCAGAATTCTTAGTCAGATAGTCAGATTTACAAGCTTTATCATACTTTAATCTTTTGTCCATTTAAGACATTTGCTTCGATAATAGCTCTAATACGTCTTGGCATACTTTCAAACAGTCTTGAGCAGAAATCAGGTGGCATTTGATTCCACTGTTCTAGGAAAAGATTTGTATGCGTCTAGAATTCTTTTTTCAATATACCCCATAGATTCTCGATGGTGTTTAGATCGGAGCTTCGCCAATCTAAGATCGAAAATGTTTGAGTAGTCAGCTAATTAGTTACACTTTTCGCTGTATGTTTCGGGTCCGGATCATGTTGAAAAACGATTTCTTCTACAGCGAAGGGCATATCTTGCATACAATTTGGCAAATGTACTTTTAAAACGTTCCTAATCTTAAAACTTAACAAAAATAGCTTCAGTTTCCTAAAACTATAAAGAATCAGATAGTCAAGTTTATTTTCATGTTTTTATACTTTATTTAACAAAAAAGAAATATTTTTCTTAAAAATTTTTTGTTACTGACTGAATTTTGCACCCCACTGTATGTATTCTAGATATTATACATATGTAACAAGTAGTAATTTCGTTTCGTAAAATAAGTTATTTCATCGAATATAATTGCCCGTGCCTCATTTTGTCTTAGTGACTTGTCCGATGACTTATGAACGGGACTGTGAGGCATGATTAGGTGAAGAATTACGGAAGCTATTGAAGCACAGTTATGCAAGGCTGCGGCAGGAGCGTAAAAACCGGGCGCAATCGTAACGACTGGCGCCTGGTAATGGGCATGCCTACGGCGAGTTATGGCAATAATTGTTTCTTCGCGTTTCGTAAACTCCTCTCTGTCTGTCGGTTGAGCGCTGATTCGCTCTGCCGCGTGCCCGGCGTCTTCTTCTTGCTCTTTTCTTCCACGACGTGCGCCAACCATCCGGGCGGCGGTGTGCCGCGAAACGTCGCAATTTAATTCCCATTAAATTTGACGATTGCGCCGAAAGCGTGTTGCGCAGCGCCGTTTTCATCACGCTTCGTCGTGGACAAGCCGGGCCACTTTTAGCGAAGTGTCACGCGATTTTGCGCCAACACAGCCGCGTTCGCTCGTTTCGTTTGATCGAACTCCGTCGAACATTTCTGTTTTCTTTCTTTCTTTCTCTTTCTTTCTTTCTTTTTGAGCGCAGAAAATTCGTGGCGTAAAATGACCCCAAGGACTTTCAGCATTTATTCGAAACCGAATCACTTCTCGATCTGAAAAAGTTCAATGTCAAAATGGTTCTTAACTGGAGAAGTCATGTGTTTCCTAAAGGATTATTGACTTATTCTTTCATCGGTTTTTATTAATTTTGTTCATAAGTATTGTGCTTATGACATTTTGCAGAGGAAATTAACTTTGTTAAGTTCACAGATATTAAAATGAAAAATAAGTATCATTGTCTGATTACATCGAATTTCGTTTTAATTCGTGTGTCAAGGAATTAAGCAGATTAAGCACAAACGTTTCGCAAGATTTGGCAATTTCGAGGCACTCGTTCGCGTTTGGTTGTTTTATATATGGAGAAATTTAATTTATCAACTAAAAATGTTGTGGATAGTTAATTTATGAATATAACAGCGCATACTATGAAAGAAATATTTTAAAATTTTGTTGAATAAAGTTTAAATTTACGATATTTTATATACAAGAGAGAAATTTAATTTATTACTATAAATCTTGTTGATAGTTAATATATAAATATATAAAGATATTAAATATATAATATATATGAGTTTATATACTATAAAATAAATACAGAATGTTTCATAATTCACAGAACACGAATGCTCGACTTATATTTGAATTTAATTTTCTCGAAAACGAAGACTCCCACGCGTTATTCTTTATTTTCAGCCATAGAATGTATCTGACCCAACTTGTACCATGAATTATGATACACTCTGTATACTTGACATAAGTATTCCAACAATATTGTCGCTATGAAATGCTTAAATAGAGACTGTTTGGTGATTTCAGCGTCACGATGACTTGCTCGACTGCGAGTCAATATCTGTGCTGTTATTGCGTATCAACTCGTATAGATAAAAAGCGAAAATAATTCTAACAGCGCAACATTGTTAGGAATTAGTCAAGTTACGAGTCGTTCTAAAGTACTTTGACCAAGGACAACGATATATATGTCGCGAAATCGACAACAATACGATTAACAATATAAGGCAAAATGGATCCACTCGCGGTGGATCGAGAATTGAAACGATATTTTAACTTTTGACTCGTAAAAGACGTCGCAATGAAATTCGACATAAATATTTATAAGAAATACTCCTTTCAAATAATATAGAACATGATATATTTCACGTTAACTTCATAAACATAAATTTGTCAAATTGTCTGTATGTTCTATTTAATATATTTTTTAATTAGTTTAGGTCATATATTGATAAAACGATCAGCGTTTAGATAGTATTGCAGCCGGTATTGCATCAATAACCGAGTGGAGAGTCATGTTTTACAATTATATTCTCACAACATAACAATGTAAACAAAGATGTACATTTCTATCTGTGAGAGATCCAAGTCTGATCTCGATCGAAATCAAATAGGATGCCCTAAACGTACATACATACGTTTGCGGAGAAACGAGGGGGGGAAAAAAAAACCTTGCGCAGCTGTGTGAAAATTTCGAGGTTTTCAGAGGGCGCAGCTGTGTGCATGGGCGGAATATTCGACGAATTTTCTTCCGATAATTCCTCTTATCAGGGCATTCGACGACCTATCGTCGAAGTTATCGGGCAAGAGATAAGAACATCGCCCCATCTCCCTCCTCCTCGTGAAAGTGCACGCGAAAGAGGGCCGTCTAGGTGCACTTTAACGATTCGTCCGCCCCATCGGCTCCGATTACCGTGTAAACGCCATGAAAAATTGTTCTGTTGATCGAACGGAGCCAGAGTTCACCGAGCATCGATCTTATCGGTGCCAGATTATCGGGTCCACCCCTCCGAACTGACTTTCGCCTTCCTCTATAAGTCATTCTCCTAAATCTTTCGCCGCCATATGTTCGGGCCTTTCCATCGAGCATCAATCAGGGGATCAAACTTTTCTATTTCCCCGCTGCTCCCCCTGATGCTCTTTCACAGATGCTGCTGCGAGGAGCGTGTTTACGGTACATAATTTCTCCTCCGCGGCTCTTCTTCGTTTTGACTTCGACTCCGCCGCCTCGGTGAAAAGTGGCAACGAGAGGTAGAAAGTGCCGTTTAACGCAGCGTTTATTGGTGGACTTGTTAAGAAGACGCTTATTGACACATTTACGGCGGCTGTCGCGTGTATACTTGTGGCTGGTTAACGAAGGCGAACAAATGAGAATATCTGTCAACGATAGAGCAACCGTGTCTAAAAAATATTCCACGTGTAAGTCGTTATAATTCAAATAAATGCAATTGCACATTCTGTCCGAAATTGATATTAATTTTATACGGGCAAGAATATATTCGTATTTTTTACAAGCACTTGTAAGAAAGACTAAAGTCTGAAATCGATTTGTCGTAGTGTTAAAATAATAAAATTATACAATTATTTTATAAAACTTTTATAATGTTAGTTCTGTCTTCTGTAATGGTACGTTCTAACACGTATTTCTTACAAGCGAAATTGTTAACAATATAAAACTATTTTCTCGTGTAAATGAGTATCAATTTTATTACATAACTATAACATTCATTTTTACGTACCCTATTTATAACAAATTTACTCCGTATTTTATGGAAGATACTTTCACATCTTCTACATCTATACATATAGAAGCAAAAGAGATACATACATACGTTCTGTGTTGTACGAAACCGAGAGTTCAAAAGGTTGGAACTAAATAAATAGTTGTCTTTAACGAAACAGACTAATTTAGTTAAATAATATATATTTATTTTATTTTAGTTAAATAATATTTAATTTTTAGAGATCTTGGAGGAAAATATTATTTCTTGTTTCTGACATTAAAAATACAACGAACAAGATTGCCTTACTTAAATAACAGGTCAATTTCCTTGTAATTTACAACTAGTTCTGTACAGCGATGTGCATTTTAATTATTCCAGTGCGTTGCAGCGATATGCAGATATATCGTACATTTTCCCTTTATTTCTCAATCTGTTCCTCTTCGAATTTTCTAATCATCATATTTCTCCTCGAATCTTACCAATGATTCTGGTATTTCTCACTTAGGTACAACTTTCTCGATCGGTAAATAACTAAGTTATTTGAGAGTTAATGCAAAACTATATTTTTTACGTCAAATGAAACGCGTCGTAAAACGAGCCCTTTTCAAAACTATCTCAATCCTGTGCCATACACAGACACTAGCGCAATTTTTAGTATTTGTTATAAAATAACAAAATATTCCGTACTTGCAGTTATTTTTTTTTTTCCACCTCTTTCGATGTTCAACACACCGACAGTCGAGATAACACGCTCGTGTGTCCCCGAGGTTCTTTCATTCTTCGTCGAATCAATAGAGAATGTCGCGTCCTACGTCACGTAAGAGGAAGAAAAGCGAGAAAAAAAATGAAAAAGAAGAAGAAGAAGAAGAAGAAGTGGCGACGATAGCGGCGTATTAAAAGTTCGCCTTGACACGGTTGCCGGCGGGCTCTCGTCGAGAAAGAGGTAACGGGATTAGAGGGACGGTCGCGTTTCGCGTTGCGAAAATCGCGTCGAAAAATCGCCGGCTTTTTCCTTTCCTTTCGTCGAGAGCGTGCGCTGCACAATTGGCCGATGCACGCCGCGACTCGCGACGATCGAGATTGATGTCACGGGCCCGGGCCTCCGACGCTCTTGGCCCGATTCCCAAGCGGGAGAGACGCGGTGTAACCTCGGCGTGTGTCGCGTGTCACCATCATCACGTGTGTGTGTGTGTGTGTGTGTGTGTGTCGTTCGCGTTTTTCGATGGAAATCCCGCTGTTGGAAACGGCGGCGTCGCCTCGCCTTTCCGCCCGATTGCAAGACAAGATTGCGAGACTATCGCAGCCTCGCGTAATTCCACGTGAGGAAACGTGTTGGAAACGTGACGGATGCGCTCGCCAGCCGAGAGTCACGCAGAAGGTTTCGCTTCGTTTCGAGCGATCGGACGATATCAAATCTCCTCGCATACGTTTCCGATACAAATCGCGCGCGAACATACATAGGTCTTCGAAGCGACGAGCTTAAACCAGCTTTGACCAGTCGCTGCGACTGGCTCTCTTTGCTACTGATCATATTTACTCGTTTTCTCTTCCCTTCTGGCCAAATATTTTTTTTTTTTTTTTTTTTTTTTGGGCGCGCTACGTTATTTAGAAAAATAAAAGACGAGTAGAATGTTGATCATAAATCGCAATAAACAAACGCTGAAACATGCAACGAAGGAATAAGTTAATACGAGCCAATTGGATTATAAGATTGTACGAGAGTGTACAGTCGAGAAACAAAAATACGAGAACACTGAAACAGTTGCCGATATTCAACTACATATTTGCAATTGCTTGAAATAAATAAATTCTACGTTAGTTCAATTTAGTAAAACAGTAAAATGTGTCGTAGTGTTCCTGACCTTTCATAACTCTGATGGACATCATTTACTATACGATTGAATTCGTTCTGGCGGCCATCTTATTCATCATATGACAAACAAGCAAAAAAAAAAAAAAAAAGAAGAAGAAAAATAGCATTCTATATAAAAAATTAAGAGTCAGCTTAATATTTCGTGAAAAATATTGCAAAAGTTGTTATACACTGCTGTGTTGGTCGTAGTAAACAGTTTTATCCTTTGCCATTTTTTTCTCTTGTTCACTTTTTTTTTTTTTTTTTGGAGAAAAGCTGTGTACAGCTTTCGTATATATTGATAGATATACGAGACCATGTGTATACGCCTTTCTTATATATTGATAAATGAGGACGTGTATACATATACAGAACGTTTCGCGAAAACCAGGCCACCTGAATATCTTCTCTGTTACTAATAGTACAAAAATCGTGCCTGACGTAACTCAAACTGATCGAGTCGAACGGAAGAACTGTTTCTTTTAAAAATATCACTTTTCAACGTCTTCTTCAAGGTTACCGACGATTTTTTATGCAGGAACCGTAAGGAACCGTGTATTTTTTCCCATGCCGTCGTGAAAAAATACCTTCAGACATACGTTTACGATGTGACCTTCGAATGACCTTGGCTCTCAAAACTTTCAAATCAACGTGAAACTTATGTTGAGCGAGATTCCAGATTAAAACAGCACAAGTGATCTTGACAGCGTAAAATACTGTTATTTATTATTATACGAAATTCGTTTTACTATTAGCTCTCTCAAGGATTCTTTCACTGTTACTTCTCTCGATAAGTGATTCGGCAAGTGATTCACAATGAGTTGCCCAATAAAACAATTTTCACTGGAAATATACGGAAGCTCGTCCAAGTGAAGCTTAAGCTCGAGTTTATCAAAGAAAGATTTCCAGAACGTACTTGTCCGTCTGTTGAAAAATGAGGGCAAACGTCGCGCAGACGACGTGGACGAAACGTCGTGTAGAGCGGACGAGGTTAACCGGCGTGACCCGGCGAGATTCGTGTGTACCGAAATCGTCCGATTGCCCGTTGCCCACCCGTTCAATCTAAACCGTCGTCGCTCCGCAATTGCTTTCTCACGCTGCGCGTCTGACTCGGGCTTGCCCTTAAACCGGGCCTCAGACGCGCGTGCGAGTTACGCGCCTCTCGCTCCGAGCTGTTGAAACGAGCACGATATTCGCACACAACGAGTGAAACGTGTAAAAACTGGGAGAAAGTTGAGGTTTCCGGCCGATTCCCCTAGCCCTAACGACCCTCGCTCAGGCATCGCCCAAATGGAACGTCGTAACAGTCGATGGAGGTTGCTTAAACATCCGTCGTTAAATAAATCGAGGCTCAGCAAGCAGATTGCACGCCCTTTAAAACGCGTGCAAGCTCCCGCGATGCCGGAGCATCTTTGCATGTTTCAGCAATTTGAAGGTTCCTGCAAAGCACAACCAAGGGCCAAGGAAATGGGTACAGCAGCGCTTTCTGAACGACTCCGATTTGCTTGCGGAAACTTCTCTCGTATCTTGAGAGTCTCATTCTCTCTCGCCGTTGCGCCGAGATATTTTTACGTTTTTCACGGGCGAAGAAGTGTCGGGCAGAGACAAGCGAAGAAACCGGGCGCGCAGGTGCGCCGGGTCCCTGTTAATTAATGCTAATACGGATAACGAGTGTTGGTTACTTTGTAATTCGACGACGGTTTAGCACCGCGAAAACCGTTATCCGGACTTAGCCGAAGGATTTCGCCTTTCTTTCTCTGATATCCTCCCCGGGTGCTGCTTTCCGCGGTGCTGTCCCGGCGAAAATGGGATAGAAATGCGCCGACCGGCGGCTAGCAAAGAGGGTAAGGCATTAATCTCGCCGCGGCTTTGTCCCCGACATCGCGATAAAATTCAACGGATGACGATCGTCATCGTGGAGCGACGCGCGTGTACGCACACCGTATTTCGTGAGCATGTTCCACGCGCGCCAGGCTTTCTTTTGTACGCACTCTTCGAGTTCCGAGTCGCTTCAATGCGCGCGTTTTGCACGGGCTGCCTCTCACAATCGACACAATCGAGCTCAAAGGTCTTGGCCCGGTAATGTACCGTCCTTTTCGAACGATACTTCAAAACTACACGCTTTGTAATTTAAATCCGAGGTTTCTTCGAAGTCGAGGAAGCCAGGTCTCTCGATTTCTAATTCAGGAAGGCTGGCCCGAAACTACTTCGTGCTTCTTCTTTTCTATTCCTGTCAAAATACTTCGTGGTCTTCTTTTTTTTTTTTTTTTTTTTTTTTTTTTTTTTTTCTTTCTTTAGCTTCCCTTTATTTTTAGCTTCTCTTCACCTTCGGCTCACGGTCGAGGAGAAGAACAAAAGAATGAAATTGACCCGACGACATCGAGAGTTGAACACGCGTCAGCCTATAGGCACAAATACGTCTATAAAACAAACGGGCTGGCCAAGTCTAATCGCGATTCCAGCGGCGAGTAAGAGGGCGTATTTTAATAACAAATTCCTCCTCGGGGCCGGAGTGACGCGTGGGCTTTCTATTCGAATAATAGATTCGGTCAGTGCGTCTACCTTCCAGGGAAATTCCGATCGTGGTACGTTTACAATCGGCTCGCATTCCTTCGCGCCGCTCGCTTGGAACATTCACCTATGAATCTGACGCGTCGTGATGCGGCTCTGCTGGATTAGAGCGCCTCCATCTTCTTTCTTTCGCCATCGTATCTCCTGATTATTATCAGCGAAACCTGGAGCTTCTCGGACCAATTGCGAATCTGAGATTAAATCTCGCGTTAAAACGTCGGATTTTTCCCCTTGAAATCGGCTGCAATTTTCGTAACTTAAATATTCGACGCGACAGCTCGATAGAAAAATCGCTTCTATTGAAAGACAAATGCATCCATTGTGTCAGTATAGATGCGTCTGTCGTGTACGCCACGTCATCGAATGCAATGCACGCAGAGCATGCAAGCAAGACAGCATCGAAAGATCTGCCTCGACGTTTCTAAATGCCTCAGAAAATAGAACAAATCCGAGGGAAACCTTAGCAAAATCGTTTCCAAGGACTCGAGAAATCCTCGATGTCTCGAAATCGAAATTACAGTCTTCGTTATATGAACACCTGTTGTGTGAACGTTCTGTTATATGAACTGTGTATTTCCTTACTACAATATATACGTAATGTATATATTCGCAATGATTCAGTTTGAAATTGAGATATTATCAATTGACGTAGTATAAAATTACATGATAACTTATTAATCGAGTAATTATTTTATTTGGTACTTACTTATATAATGAGCACTTATCACTGTACAACTTATATACTAATGTTATCGAAACGAAAACGCGTAGTATTAACAATTGGAAAAGAAAGTGACGCAATTAAAGAACTTGAATGTGAGGAATGTGCAACAAATTTAGCATAAAAATATAGTGTTGTAAAATTGACCGTCGCCAGTATAAAAAAACAAAAAAAAAAATCGGTAACTATTAAAAACTACTTGGATTAAACGCAAACGGTAGATACTTTTAATCTAACCTAATCTAGAATGTCATTTGGAGTAAATGCAAACAGTAGAGTCTTCTAACCTAACTTAAAATCTAAAGCTATGGATCAGAAAGTGATTGGAAACGTCTGTACGAAAACAGTTTGCTACGAAAGTTTCTGCTAACTACAGACGAAGATGTAAAATTAAAATTCAGAAAATGGTTGAAACGAAGCACTGAGCATGGTGTAAACTTTTGCTGCATGAAGTAGAAGAAAATGAGGAACTGGAATCAAACGGAAATGGGATGGTTAAAATTATTGCAACGGTTGCGATAAGTCCAGCGTAACAGAATGGGTAGCAATCCGATAAAAATTACAATGATCGAGCTCATTCTACCGACAAACTTATTTTGCAAAATCAAAAACTGAACACAGTGATAACGAATCCTTTCATGTATGTACCATTGATGTACACAGTTTTAGAAACAGGATTTAATTAATTTGAAACTCAAAACGATCGTGATACCGCAGAATTATTAACTGTATTAATTATAAAAGAAAATTACACCGTCAAATTTAGCTGTCAAAAAAATTTGAGATTCACAGGTTTGTTTGTTTGAATCTTGTTGAAGGAAAAGGGGACTGAATTTAATTTAGTTACAGTCGTTTTGTTTGTGTAATCTACGTTGCAAAAATATTCCGAATCAAATTCACTGTTATTCTTTTATCTGAATACTTTGTGTGTCCCAATTATTTCACATAATAGAAGTTCCAACTTTTCGCGATTTTCATTGTCGTTCATTTGAAATTATTTATTTTTTACAGCCATTGTTACTGATTTTGTACAAATCGTTCAGAATGGTCACCCTTTGCCTCCGGTAACCGTGCTTCAATGGACGTGCTGCACATCAACAAGGTTTATCGACACGTACGATTACATTACCGATTACATTTTACAAGTCCTCGCGTAAACTCGAACGGCAGTGCTTACGAAACGCGGATTCCAATCCGCAAAACAATCCGTCTTCGCGCGCGGAGGAACAATGCAGAGGGTGGGATCGCGTGGCGGTAACCGGAGGCAGCGGTTCCAAGTAAGAATGTCAAGTCCGAATAGAGAAATATTATGCGATTCACACCTGTTCGAATGAAAGCAGGCCGCGTCAGAGCGTTTAGAATTCCTCGGGTGGAGCGTCACGCGTCGCATTCCGTGTCGCGTTCACACACACCGGCGGCTACTTTGCTGTCAGTTTTTAATCGGATCGAGTTGACATTCCAACGGCTGACGAACAATCGTTTCGCTGGCGATCGCTAGTTTCCATTCAGAACGAGAAATTCTTGCGTCACCGATCGAGAACCGATCCAGACCTCTAATCCCGAATATTTACTTTGCGATTCTACGTACGTATGTACACATACGTGCGTACGTGGTTACGTGGTCTACGGCGAGAGCGACCTAGAAGTTTCTCCGGGCTCTTATCTCTGGTAGGAAAGTTGAATGAAACGTTATCGATATGTGTTTTCATTCACGACGCGAAGAACGTGTCGAGCTCGAGGGAAGTGTGTCCAGCAAATATTTGACTTTAACGCTTTCGGTCCGGCGGGGGATCTGAGAATCCCCGGGCCTCTGTGTATGATTTAGAAAAAATATTACGAAAAGGATGCTTCCCGGCGTCCTTTCAAAGAAATTATACCAACGATTTAAATTCCGAAAATTCTGTAATTTTTTTTTTTTTTCAACTTTTCGTTTTTGTAAGTCGTTTTCTTACAGCGAGGACCACTATCCTCGTCAAGATTTATTTGTTACCGAATCGACGATTTTAAAATATATCATATGCTGATTCTTTTTCTCTTCGTTAATTCAAATTACGTTCCTTTGACGTTGTGTTTTCTAAAAATATCTTTATATTCATTCACGTAACCCTGTTACACTCGTGGACCACTTTATCTCAGCAAGCTTCGAAAGAAAAATCGTAATCCACTCGAACTGTCGTAATAATTTTGTTCCAAACAACGACACTTTTAAAATTCCTTTTCTTTTGTGTTTCATTTCCTACCGTTTCATCAGGAGAAGATTCACGGGAAGAAAAATTTTATCCCCGACTGTTATGATTAAACGATCATTGTGATTTTCTCTGTTATTATGATCGTAATCGATCTTGGCACTGTAATATTTCACTTTTTGGTTACTTACACGGCACACTGCGCAAGAAACGGTTGTAAAGACTTGGGAGAGATCGATCTGGATTATTAAAAGCGAAGGCAAATGACAAGGTGGCGAGACGATTTGCTCGCGAGAGTACATACGCTGCCGATACAAATTGCTCGGCTCGGTTCGTACGTAATTCGCGATAATAATTTACGCTCTCTCTCTCTTTCTCTCTCTCTCTAATTACATCCACCATACTCTGCTCTTTGCGAGGTGTACTAATAACACCGAGACAAGCGGTGGCCGGTGCGCGCCGCTTTACAAATCTCGCATTTACATTTACGACTTCGTAACTTACGAGCTAGTGGCCCGTAAAGCAGCTGAACGTTAACGATAATTGCGCCTTGGGTCACGCTCGCCCTCTGTATATATCGTTTCTGATAAATTCCACCTTTAATTAATTCGCGCCACCGTTTGCCCTTCCGCGACCTTCGTCCGGTTGTCGTTACTTTCGTCCGATACGCTATCAGCGATCCCTTCTTTCTTAAACAGATCTTTGGAAGAGTTGTTGAGAACATTTCATTCACTTGAACATCGTTGGTCGTTCACTTTCAGACAGCCTTAAAACTGTCAAGAATGTCTTTTACTTTGACTTCATTTGTCGAGCGGCAGGTTTTTCACTTTCAGCAGCGCAATTGGCAGCGTTGCAAATTTCTAAAAACATCCAAGAAGCAGAAGAAATGTCAGCTCAAGCAGTAAATCTTAAACACGCCGTGATGTCTGCAGTGGCCATCACAAACTCACGTACAAGTTTCCAATGTTGGAAATGTTTTTCGTACTCTTTCCAACATTTGGTATTTATCGTGAATTATCGCGTATTTTACAATACAATATAATTTACATTAATAATGATATAATAACATAATGTACGATATATTAATACATTAACAAAGTCTTTGTTGCATAAATATTTTATATTTATTGTATTTAATAATATTATGTGTTACATTTACTGTAAATGCAACTATAATATCCAAGGCAATGATTTGTTTTTGTAAATATTGTGTTTACTGTATACAATTTATAATTCACATTTGTCGTACTGTTTTTATTATGCAAATGTACATTATTGAAATATGTTACTTCGTGTCCTAAGATTTCTGAGCGGGGCCGCGTAAGTTTGCGGCCGTCATTGTGCAGGTGTGTACGCGTGTGTACGTTTTACGACTCGCGTGATTCAGATGAAACGCGCAGGAAAACCACCTTGCGTTAGACCTTAAACCATCGGTATCGCGATCAAGAAATATACCGCGATCCATAAAAGGGGTCCACGCGCGTGCATCCATTATGTCGGCGCGTGTCTCGCTAATGAATTGAATTTCTAGCACGGCGGAGCACGCGTAATCGTCGCTCGTTTTCACGCCGTGAAAATTAATTAACAGCGAGATAAATTTCGCGGCGTAACGCGCGGTCTTCGAGAGGCCGCCTCGCGACAGATTTAATCGTGATTTATTAACGCGGGGCCCGATCGCCCTTGCTCTCGAGGAGACGGCTTCTATCGAGGCGCGGCACGGCTTGATTGTAATCGTAATGCACGCAGTTATTGTTGGCCTCCCGTAGGGAGCGAGATTAATGAGATCCGCGTTAGAAGCTCTATCGACGCGGCCCTCATCTCCTACCGATGACACATTTTCTTTTCCTCCCTCGAATGTGTCTTTAAGCGCCTCGTCGATGATTTATCACTTTCAATTGACCCCTATTCTACCCTTTTTGGATTTTATTGGTTGAATTATATATACAGGGTGTTTCGTAACTTGTTTTGTAAAAAGTAATTAAAAGAGAAAATTCATTATATCTCATAAACGAAGACAGATAGGACATATATTTATATGACTTTTTTTTCATTATTTTTAGGCGTACAATCAACTCCCGAAGTGGGTCCCACAAGTTACGAAACACTCTGTATATAGAAATAAATGGTTACATTTACAATAAATATAATACATGATATTAAATACAGTATATATAATATAATAATTAAAAAATTAAATAATAATAGATATAATATAATGAATATAATACAATAAATATAAAAAAAAATTTACAATTTATACAGTTATACACTTGTAAAATTCGACGTTTGTCCAAAAGCACTACAGCTCGTCCCGATAGCTCGCATAGAATCCAATTGACTTTTTTTTTAATAATTTGACCTGTATTGTAGTCCGACAGCGAGATAATAAATATAAATGCAATAAATATAAAACATATTAGCAATTTATACAATTTATACACTTGTACAATTCAATTTGACTCGCATAGAATCCAATTGACTCTTCCTTTTTTTTTATAATTTAATCTGTGTTGAGTCGGACAGTGGGATAATTAATTTTGCATGCAAGAATGAATTGAGTGTGATTGCTATCTGCAGATTCATTTATAGTCTTTCAGGCAGCACTCTTGTTCGTTCTGGGGATTTCTTAGGTCCTAGAAGGTCCGAGAATCTTTTATTTTATGTTTTTTCTTTTGATATGAATTTTACTATGCTGCCGACTTTCTTAACACACTTTTCTCTCCCTCCTCATTTCGATTTGTCAAAATAAATACATAAATACAGAAAGACGTGCAAAAAAGGGAAAAAGGAGCAGCACTCTTTCTCGTCGAGCGGACTAGAGACATTTGTAACGTAATCGTAAATTGACCGCGATTCCAACAGTTGAATAAAACCCTCTAAAAACTCTAACAATAAATGTCGTTTCCTTACGGGAGAATCCAACGATATGTTTCGCCCTTGAAAGTGGCTGTAGCGAGCGAAATTCCAGCTCGCGCGATTTCAGTGGACAAGAGGATCTCATAGGAGAGTACATCAGTATTTTCTGATAAATCCTACAGCGTCCTTAACTGTTGCTCGTAGCGTAACTCTCTGGAAATTTCAGGTGGACTTGGAAAGAGAATCTCTTTTGTCTAACGTCTCGCGTCCTTTCGAACAGAAAATTTCAAGTGGCGTCTCTCTTTCTACCTCTTTCGTCCCGCGTGTAATCGTTGTCCGTCCGCTCGGCGAAAAATTTAATTACGTCGACGACGACGTCGTCGCAAACGATGCGAGATCGAAGAATATACCGATATAACGGCGGACAGTCAAACTTTCCGCGGCTTCCAATTACGATATACTAATACCGGATACCAGAAGCTGGACGAGGGGGAGCTGGCGCTTTTCTAATAGCTCCTGGCATAAAATTCAATTTTATGCCCGAGTAAACGCGATATCCGACGCGATCCACGCGAATAGTTTCCAAAGTTTACCGCTGAAAAAAAAAAAAAAGAAAGAAAGAAAAAAAAGAATGTAACGTCATCGACGAGCATCGATCGGGCTGAGTAGTATATAATTGTTCGCCGCGCCTGGGTTTAAATTAAAAAGCCAAAATCGATTTCAATCGCGACTTACGTACCCATCTAAGAATAACAGCGAAGAGCATTGATAATTTAAACGAACGTAAAACTTTGAAAAAGTGACGTAAAAGTGAAAAGGACATGCAACGATAAATTTGGCGTCGTTCACGTCCACTATTCCGACAGTCGTGAGTTTGTTTTCTTCGTACATTTTACATTAGAAAGGATACTTTTAGTATCACTTAGTCAAAATTCAAACGTCTCTGGAAACACTGAAAAACTCTTTTCACAACTAGATCCGTTATTATTTTGAAGATTAAAGTGTTCCCTTTGCAATTTTAGTTTTATTTTTTGTTTCGTTTCGTCGTCAATTTCTTGATATTTCTGCGGACGTTTGAATTTTAACTTGAATTTTAAAGAGAAGAGTATCCTACATGATGTGAAATCGTTTTCGAGGAAAAGAAAAAAGTACGAGTGTCGAAGTAGAAGTTTCACGCTTTGGGATGAGATTAAGTGAATCGTTGCGAGATGATGTCAGTTTGAATTGCAGTTTAAATTACAATAAAAATAGACCTTGATTGTTTATTCAACAGAAGCAAATTTACAACTTTCTTGAACATGTTCGTTCATGAAATATTATAATTTTCGTCGGGATCTCTCGGTTCGTGTGATCACAAAAGTGGAAAAGCTTCGTTGCCGTTTGCATTTCTGGACGCTTCTTCGTTAATTTGCTTTTGACCAAAGTGGAGGAACTCGCGCGCGCGTGCAAAATCCCAAATAATACATTTGGCTACTTAGCATGCGACTCTATTACACATTCCGCACGCAGAGATGTAATTTCTGCTTGTTTACGTGAAATGCGTAGCTTCCTCGTCGCTCACAGACACGCGCGCGCATTCCAAATTTTACCTGCTCGCATGACTCGCGTCACGTAACTCGTCTACTGCGTCGTTTTAACGGGAACCAGCATGCCTGAACTTTGCTTTTACGATTTCTTTCTGGGGTCGTCGCTGCTTTCCGCTAATTTCTGCCAACTTGATTACAGAACGTAATTAAAATAAATAGAGCGTGATTAAGATCAACGTATCTTCTTTCGACTGACATATATATATATATATATATATATATATATATATATATATATATATATATAGAGAGAGAGAGAGAGAGAGAGAGAGAGAGAAATACATTGTAAATTTGAGAAATTTTCAATGTTTTACATACTGAGGATTTTTTTATAATTATGTAGGTATATATAACGTCAATAGATCAACTTTTCTCAGTACCTTCAGAATTTCAAAGCATTGCCGTGGAAACAGAATGGAAATCTCAGTGAAACATTGTGAAATATTTCGCAACTGTTTTGTAAAAGCCTTTTGTGAGGCGTTAATAAGGAGAGCGAAAAATATTCAATGTATTAAGATATTAAAATTCTTTAAAATTAAGGTACTTAAAAGTTTCAAATTAAAATATCAATAAAAATTAAAATCTTTTAAATCAAAATACTTTAATATTCGAAGCATCAAGAGTATTAAAACAAGACAAGATACATCGGCTGTTGAGTACTGAGAAGAGTTGAAATTCAATGATTCTTGAACATTGCATTTAGGAATGGATTTGCAAACGTCACAAGCCGAGTGTTCACCGAAAATATCTCCTCACTTTCAATTTACGCGATAGCGAGAACAGCAATGTTATTTTCGGGTTATAAAAGATTTTTTCCTAAAATGTTTGCGCCGTGTTGTGTCATTACATATGTCGAGTTAGCTCTTATGAAACTGAATAATATTTACTCGAAGCATTTTTAGTTACCCGGCCAGTAGTTAAAAAGCTACGACGATGGGAAGCCTTAAACGATGACCTCGGCGCAAACGTCCGGGGCTAATTAAAATAGACGTATTTCTCAGTCCAAGTATTACGAGACATCGTTAGTCTTTCATATAATAACGGAGGAATGAGAAAATATCTGTGTACTTTGTGGGTCGAGAGAAAGAGACAAAAGGAAAGCGGTTGAACGCTACTGCCAATTTGCGAATGGTCGATGGGAAAATACGAAATAAATAATAAGAACGGGCAAATATAATCCACCGACTTAATGTCAGTCATGATTCTAAACGTCGTCGTAAACGTTTCCGATCGTACACGACTCCCGGCTATCTATTTTATCGTTGTTTTACGCCTGTTACGCCGGTCGTCTGTATGTTCGAAGTTCACCGACGATCGTTAACGTAATCTGCGATCGTTCGCGGAACATTCGAGGACGAGGAAGGAAGAATAAACGTGGAGAGCAATCTCGAAATCAACAGCGTGGATATCGCCGACAACTATCGAACGTTATCGCAGACGTACGCGCCCATTTGTAAGGATTAAAATTAGGGTAACTGCTGGTCTCGTACAGAATCGGTCATAGTTCATCCGTTCATTGTTAAAGCCGAGAAATTTCTACTTGTTCGACAAAGCAATGGCGTGTATTTTATTTCGAAATAAAATGATAAATTAATTCTTAGTTAATCACGATCCGAATTCACTGAATGCATCTTTTCAATGATCAAAATCCAAATCTGAATTGCAGGAAAATGATGAAAGGAATGTAGAGTACGATCGAAGAGAATCTAATAACATATAAATCAGAGTGTTGATTAAAATAATGCTCGGATTTTCTTTCCACCTCTTTTAAAATCGTATATAAATATACATTACAATGTTATTAATGGACTGCGGACTTTTATATATGTATTTGTAACTTGCAATTGCAAAAACATGTGAATGCTCTCCTCGAATTTCACTTGTTCAATCAGCTTTATAAAAATACCATTGCCATTTTCGAGCATTTTCCCCTGAAAAAAGAGTCGAAGCACAAAGCTCGTGTTTCTGCACGATCGAATCGAAAAAAATTAATCAATAATTATTCGACTGCCGATTTTTGTACATTTCTGCGAAACGTAGACAGAGACGATGCAACAGCATACAAAATTCTGCGTAACATGCAACACCATAAAGAAACTTTAATCTCTCCTAAAGTTCAATTTCCTTGGTTACAACCATGAATGTCTAACTAATCGTAAGAATTATGTGTGAAAAAAAATTCACAAAAATTTCCAAGAAGAAATCGTATATCTTATAATAATTTTCTTAATAACCTTCACCTCTCTTCTGCAAATGTCGCAATACTTAGCTGTGTTTAAGAAGGACGCGTAAAGTCTCACGTCCGCATTGAAGCTGCTCCAAACGTGCACTTTTATTGGATGTTTGACAGAATTTGGAAATGTTTGGTCAATCACGAAGCACAGACTGCGAGAGACACGTGTTTTAACAATGGAAAGCCTAAGTCGTCGACTAATTCGAAACCAGTACGGAGGGCTTTACCTGTACGCTCAAAAGTTGGAAATGATGGAAAGCAGGTTTCCGTTGCATGCAAGTAATAATCGGTAGTGGAGATTGAACATACTATTAATCAAGTACGATTAATATAATAATACTTTCGGTATATCCTTTAGGTTATATTAATATAATATTATTTTAATATTAATATAATAATACTTTAGGCATACTTATGTATTGTATAATAATACTTTAGGTATACTTAGGTATTGTATAATAATACTTTAGTTATATTTAGGTATTGTATAATAATACTTTACATATACTTAGGTATTGTATAATACTTTAGATATACTTCAGATGTACTTAGGTATTGTATAATAATACTATAGGTATACTTAGGTATTGTATACTAATACTTTAGTTATATTTAGGTATTGTATAATAATACTTTACATATACTTAGGTATTGTATAATACTTTAGATATACTTAGGTATTATATAATAATACTTTAAATATACTTAGGTATTATATAATAATACTTTAGGTATACTTAGGTATAATACTTCAGATATATTTAGGTATTGTATAATACTTCAGATGTACTTAGGTATTGTATAATAATACTTTAGGTATACTTAGGTATTGTATAATAATACTTAAAGTATACTTTCGATCTGTACGAAATTTTTTACCAAAAGGGGATATTCTTTTTCAGAGGAAACGTTTTTATTAAACACACCATAACAACGCGGTGCGGATATAAATAATCAACAGGGGAGGATGGCCGGTCGCGATCGGCCCGCGAGAGAAAAATAACGGATCGCGTCAGTCGTAATCGCATAATGGAAACGTTAATGTCGACTGACGGGGTAGCGGCGGTCGCGTGAAACTCATCCCGAACGCGATAATACAAGGACGGCCTTTACCTTTCCGTGTCTCCGGGCCCCCTTTGAAGGAGCGCTTTAATTCGCGATAAGTACGTAAGGGGGAGTTTAACCGGCGCGGTGGCGTGACCAGATACGAGTTAACTGCCTACCTGGCCAACCGGACAACCGCTATATAGGATAAGATAACGGACTCCGGCGGACGTTCTCTCTCTCTATATATCGGGCCAAACAATTTCGTTCGGCCAATCGGTCGGCGCGTTTCCCACCCGGAAACACGAGGAATTCGTTTCTCCCGCTGACGTTCCCGCGATCCGATATTATTTAACGAGTACGTCCTCAAAGAATTCCTCAGATCATCGGCCGTGGAGGAAAAATGTGCACACGCGAAATTACATACCGCAACCCTCATTTTCCCCAGGCGTTTGCAGCACGGATTGGTCGTTGGATTGCTCAAAATGGGCTTCTTGTACGTTTTAGTGCCATTTTCTCGTCGCGATGACCAATTTACAACGCGATTATAGCCGCCGTGTCGTCCATAAAGAATATACAATTGTACACTTATGCAATTTAACGTTTCAATTCAAAAGCATCTGTCCAATTCGTTCGACAGCTCGTCACAGAGTCCATTTGACCACCGTCTTTAATTCCGAGCGTCGTTTATAGTACTTCAGGTAGCACCCTCGTTCCTTCGAGGGATTTCGCAGGTCCAAGGATCCTTCGTGTCTGTTTTACCTTTAACGTGAATTTTATCGTACTTGCCGAGTTTCTTTACATTCATCTACTTTATATTGACACTTTTCGCAATTACATCAAGAAAGCGCCGCGGTTTTTTAAACAGCTCCTGGCATTAAAACGGTTATTCTCTCTTCTGCTCTCTTTGTCGTTGGCCCTGCGGCGTTCGAAGTCTAACAGACGTGTTCGAAATGTGTTTCGAAAGAGCATCGACCGAAGCGTAGAAAAGTGTACATTTTAATTTCAGAATGCGGAGCTCCGAATTTGCGAAATGAATTTGCATTGTTTATTAATAATTTCGAATGATAATGACGGATAATAAATATTAATAACAAATGACAGGTATTATTTATTATTGCCAGTTACCGTGCACGAACGCTCTCGTTACGTCGAATTTACGCAAATTGCAAAATTTGGTAGAAATTGCTGAATGCGTTGCTTTCGTTTCAAATTTGCGCGCCTTTATCTCGTCTTTTTCGTCTCTCCGTCATCTCGTAATTCACGACGATCGTGAAAACAATCTCGAGCGTAACGAACGTACAACATATCGAGCGTGCAATTTTGCAATTTTATCTTTCTCGTTGCCTCTCGCCTGGCCAATTACACCGCTGTGACGACGGTGCAAAGAACGGTTTCGTAGATCATCGGCTCGTTACCGAAGTGACCGGCAGAGGGAAGAGCGAGCTGTTTCGTTTCCGCGCGCTGACGAGAAACGAAACGCTTTTTTAACCAGGCTTTCGCGAGGCTTTCTCGGCGACGAGCGTTCGGAAGCTCGGAGTGAAAAACCGAGTCGAAAGCAGAGGAGCTACCTTTGTATCGCGGGCTGCGACGCTTGCCCCGATTCTTCGCGGACGAAATTTTTCAGCGCCGACGACGACGACGACGACGACGGAAATCGAGAGAGAAAGAGAGCGGCCGATGCGTTTCCGGACGAAAAACACGACTCAATGAGTATCGCTCTTTCCCGTTACCGTGCCAATTAATCCTGTTTGCCTTGAATCACCGGTAAATTGGTTTTCGCGATTCCGACGAAACGAGGCGGAATTCGAGGGCCCCGGGAGCAGCTTCTCTAACGGAGCACCAGAGGCGGACAAAACATCTCGCGCATAGGCACGCGAGCTCGGGATACGAGTATCGTTCCCGCTCTGGTCCGATAGTTGAAAACGGAGGGAAAAAGAAGAGAGAGAAAGAGAGAGAAAAAGGGAAAAAGAAAGAAAGCCGGGAAGCTGCCGACGCGCATTTAGCGCAACCGACGGGAAATTGCGACGCACACTTCCGAAAGCCAAGTGACGTTGTCGTCGTGTTTCGTTGAAACGGGATTATAAAACACGTTGTAACAGACCGCGGATGTTTAAGCGAATTTACGATTGTAATTGGAAAGTCGAATCTCGGTAGAAAGTTGTGTTGCATGTTTTCTGCGAAATGGGACGTAGAATCTTCTGGTGGGGAATTGTTCGATATCGTTAAATATTGTATTCGGTACTATATTTTCGATACTTGGAGACTACTATTTTGGATAAAAAAACAGATTTATGTATAATACACCGCGGATTTGTTCGAGCGAATTTACGATTGTAATTGGAAAAGTCAAATCTGAATAGAAAATTGTACTACGTTATATCGAGTACCATACGTTGGATACTTCGTGTAGATACAATAAAATACATCGAGGTTTCAAATTCGTACAGATTTTTAGCTTCTTTGGAGACAGAATTGAAAAGGCGATGCCTTAAGCAAACGCAGGCGTTCTTCAAACTCTCGCCTTGAAATTTAGTGTTTAGTTCGCAGCTTACGGTAACGCGAGCGCGTAATTTATTGCTTGAAAATCGAGCATTGATCGCGCGCTTAAACGGGGGGGAAACGAAATTGACTAATTGATAATTTGAAATGCAAACGTTGATCGTTCGTCAGCGCTCATGAATTACAACGAAATGGAAAATAAGAGGGCCGCGCAACCGTTAATACCGAAATCAATGCGCGAGGCATCTCGTTAGCCGAATCTCGTTTCTGTGCGAATCTCATCGTAGCATTTTCGGACATTAGGAAGGAAGTACCGGCGGGTAAACGCTGGCGAAACAGCTCTTCGTTAATTTCACGTTGGTCCGAATTCGGCCGTAGAAACTCGAGAAGGGATCGACGCGAAACTGGCGGTTCTCTGCAGCTTTAATTGCAATTCTAGATGATACGGGAATCATCGCTCGGAAGAAACCTCGTTACGTTAATTCGCGCGAAATTAACGGAGAATCGCTCCTAACGAATTTTAACGTCGATCGACCGGCCGATCTCCCGCTTCTCTCGACGATTCGTTTCTTTTGCACGAACGACGACCGAGAGGAACGTTGGCGGGCAAAACGATCCAGAACGCATCGACGCTATCGAAAATATTACACTTGTTTCGACATTCTCTCTCCGAATATTATTTATTCCCTCGTCTCTAGAAATAATGTAGATGGATTAACGTAGATAAACGCAGTGTAACGTGTCTCGCAGAATAGGTATAGAAATAAATAAATCACACACACACGTACATAAGTGTAGAATGTAATTTATTACAAGTGCAGAAATACATTCTATACGAGAGTATAGAAATAAATAAATTACATTAATGTAACGTGGAAACAAAAGAGTTTCTCGAGAGAACGTTGAAAAAGATTTGCTCCGCGTGGAAAGAGAGAAGAACAGAAGATATCAAAACGCCTCGGTACTCATCGCTGCTGTGTCCCGCGAGACTCTCTCAAGGTAATCATTTTTCACCTTCGTTTCGCTGTTGATTCCCTCCCTATCGTTACCCACCCACGACAAGTGGAAAAACTCGCGTTCTCGCGGCCTTGTTAACGGGCGGGTCGTTAACGGCGCACCTCGAACGGCGGTTGCCAATCGGTAAACTATCGAAAAATCGATGGAAACGACGAAAGCGCGCGAGAAACAGCAATGATGACGTTTGTCCCGAAGAAACTCGATTAGGCGCAAATTTAATATCCGCGCATTAACGAACGTTAAATTAGTTTCCGAATGAATCGGCGACTCGCCGGTCACGAATCGATAAACCGGCGCTTCGCTCGCCGGTCCGCGCGCGCCGGGCGAGAATCGGCGGTTTGACGTCTCGTTTCGGGCTTTGCCGAGTTGGTTGGCTGGTTGGTTGGTTGGTTGGTTGGTGTTCCCCGGGTTCGGTTGGTCCCGGCGAAAGGTTCCGTAGCCACGACAATAACGTCGCTTACGGTGTACGTAACGGAATCGTCCATTGAATTAGAGTGGCCGCGGGCGTTTCGAGACAAGCGAGTTGCCGAGGTCTGGACTCAGCTTTTGGCCGGGCGATCGTGACGCGGGTCACAAGTGCACCGTATCGGCCGCCCCGATTCGCTTTCTCCACGCTCAGGAATTAATTGCACGCCGGTTCGACTTTGAATAGCCACTCCAAGTCGGGTTCTCCACTAAACTCGCTGCTTTCTCTCTGCGAACAGACTCGGAGTCCTCCGTTCACCGCGTCGCGTTGCCCTCCCCGCGTCATCGACCATCTGCGTAATGGTATACCCATACGTATGTATGTATACGACGTACGCGCGCTGAATCTTCCTTCGTTCTCGTTTTTACCTCGCGTCGTCGAAGACGAGATAACAAGGTATCACACGTCCGTCTGTCGTCTACTTCGTTCCATTTTTCAGCGAAGAGAAACTTCCGAATGTCACATTTTTGGATTTCGATCGCGTTGGAAGCCATGAATAAAAGTCTCGAGAAATTGCTTGGGTATTCCTACGAACGTATTCGATGAAATGGGAGGTAACTCTCGAAACTCTCGATGTTCAACGAGTTTCAATTTTGAGCCATCGTTTTCGAAAGCATCGAGAGAACGCGCGAGTATATATATATATATATATAAATATCTCAGACCCCGTCACTACGATGGAAACGTGTATCCATCGATATAGATAGTCAGATCGGAACTTGGGTCTCCCAAGTTTTCCACGATTGGAAACTGCTGATCGAAACAGAGCCAGAAGGATAGAGCTCGAGCGGCGAGATGCAAATCGATAGAACCTCCCCACCTCCTCCTCCCGCGTTCGGGTTGGTCGCGTCCGAAACGAGCGTGGTCGATGGGTCTGACTACCTTTGAAACGCGGGGGCTGAATGGCTGCAAGGGTCCCCAAACGCAATACGCGCGCAACGTCCGCGATAATTTGCAATTCGCATTTAAAACACGGCGGCTGCTAGCGCGTGTGCCCGGGATTTTTCGCGTGAAACGCGGCCGCCATCGCGATTAAAGAGTCCTTCCACGTTTACGTAATTTGCACACGGGACTGACGCGTCCGGCATTTCCAAGTCCATTAAGATCATAGTCCGGGTAATTAGAAGGACAATGTATCTTGGTTCGTGAGTGGTGGATTAAGCGGCACGACCGTGGAAGAGATTAACCACACGTCCCGGGAATGGGTTCTTTTCCGGAACCGGTAACTTATAAGCCAGCCACGTACCGGCGGTGAACGTCCGCGGAACCTCGCGCGGACCTCGAAACTCCCCTCTCTGCAAGGAAGGAATTTACGGAAGGGAGAGGGATAGGCGAAGAAAAAAATAGAGAAACACAAGAGAGAATCGCGTTAGCCTCGGTTGAGGCTCGCCTCGAAAATCACGTTACGACGTACGAAAAATTGCGTCTCTCCGAAGGAAATAATTCAACCAAACTCACCTGCCTAGTTTCACCTTCTCTCTCTCTCTCTCTCTCTCTCTCTTTCTCTCTTTCTGTATCTTTCTCTCTGTTTCTCTCTCTGTGTCTCTATCCTTCTCTTTGCACGGTTTCGCGTAACGATGCATTACGGACGGTATATTTTACGATCCAGAGAAAGGCCGGCCCTCCGTGGAATAGCCACGCGTACCGTCACCGTCGTAAAATATCGCACGAGCTTAATTAAACGCAAACCCCTTTGAACCGAACACCGAGTGCACATATAGAGTACAGAACGTTGCTTTCTCTCTCTCTCTCTCTCTCTCTCTCTCTCTTTCTGTTTCTCTTGCTCGCTTTCGGTTGTGCGTGGCTCGCCGATTCTGCTACTGGCCACTCTGCCGATCGGATTCGCCAATGATTCGTCATTCCTTTTACTCATCTACTTCTCTGCACTGCAGAGATGTGCTAATGTCTGCAGAAATACGAGTCTCAGTTGTCAGTTTTAGTAATTGCGCGATATGTGTGTACATTCTATTAATATACAATTAATAAAACTTACAGTGAAACTCGCGTTTCTTTAGGTACTTTGCAGTGTAGAGAAGTAACAGTTCACCTGTCTAGATAGTGTTCCGGTAATACTATTTTATATTGTAATAATATAATATTAAGTCCTATAATTTTTAATGATACAATATAAACTATTTTATATTCTAATAATATATACGTGTTTGTACATTTCTTCTATAATCTAAATTATCGCGAAAGTAAATGAAAATTCGCAAGAAAATAATTAGACACTAGGGGTGAGCGAGAACTTGAAAATTTCGAGAATCCGTTTCTCGAACTGCTCTGCAGTGCTGTATAGCAATCTACAAAATATGTAAATACACAGTTCAATTTCTTCTGCCAGCGAAGTTATTGGAAACACGGATTCTAAGAATCGTGTGACCTGATATAAACGAAGTCGTGTGACTGCGTGCCTGGTATGTGGACATTATGTACGCTGTCGAACAGTATCGCTGAGAAATTCGGGGAGGTCAGACGTATATTTCAAAATCTGTGTGAATTTAATAAAGATTAAAAATCTTTAAAAAAAAGTGTCGAGTGATAGTGAGAGTAGAGTTGTGGTAGCAGGAAGTAGTCCAGAAGATATCGTGCAATGGAAGAAGGTAAATCAACTTAAAAATCACCATGAATTTAAAACTGAGTATGCAATACTAGTTTATTACGCCCATTTGAAGTATGTGCATCCAAACATAAGTACATGTACTAGAAAAGAAACTGAATCGATAAAATAAAATTTGTCGCGTGTACAAAATGATACGACGCGAAAGATAGTTAAACCAAAAGGTATAACAAAAGAAATTCTTTCTAACCGAATACCGATTCTTTCGAGAATCCCGATAAATTTGAGAATCTCGCACACCTCTGTTAGACACGATTCAAAATTCCTCTCAAAAACCATGCACGCGTATCGAAGCTTGGTCGATTAATTCTCGTCGACGCGAGTTTTGGAAACTCGTCGTCAGGCAAAGTTGGCACTCGCCGAAACAGTTGGAATGCTCGCGCTCGTGTCGTTTATCGGTTGTTCGGTAAGAATCGAGCGTCCGCGATGGAATTTCTCGCAGTTACCGTCGCCTTAGCGCGCTGAGCACGATGGGGGGAAAAAACGTGGAAGAAAGAAAAAGGAGAACGACCACAAAGGACGGTACAATGGAGTTTGCGGAGCATTGTTTGAGCATCTAGTACAATCCACTCGCGTCCTCTGTGTCCCCCCACTTCTCCCCTTCGCGGCTCTCGGTCATTCGATCGAATCCAAGCTTTTCTTCGGTCGGTACTAAGTAATAGCAGTTTCGGGGTGGGTTTCGAGTCGAGCCGAACCACTACTACGGCGGTGGGTGGGCTCGACTCGAAGGTCGCCGAGCGAGATTTTATCGTCGAAATATCATTCGGGGCTGAGTGGCATTCACCGAGTGCCGTTTTTTTAATGCTTCCATTGTGCGGGTTCTCAGTAGGTCAAGCGTTTGCTGGGATTTGAGTCGAAAGAGGCCCTCACGCCGGCCACAAAGATGCCGGCCGTGGCAGGCGTGCGCTAGATTTCTCGCGCTTCTTTAACTTTCCAACTGCGGTGCGGTTCGTCGAACGAGTCGAGCGAAAGATAGGCAGAGTACTCGCAATAGTAGTTGACTGGGAAATCCAGCGGTCTCGAATTTAGGCTCGTTCCAGCGAGCTCTCCGATCACTATGATCTTTTTCGAAAACCGACCAGCCTCACTCTTCGTCGAATATCTCGAATTTTCATTCAACGAGTTCCCAATTTCATTCCTGAATTTCTCAGCTCAATGACAGCTCGTTCGTCGAAGAAGTAACAAACTTTGAATTATCTAGAACCACAATACTACCGTTAAGTATTAAAACACATGTCAATTGCCATGGAAGATAAACTTGATGAAAGATTTCTGAAAATATGAGATAGAATATGAGACTGCTAGCCCGCGAAGGAAAATCTGGCCTCTGAAAAACAAAATTTGTTTCCTTTTTCTGTTACAGTGACTGGGCTGAAGTTGCTTCGCATAATCGTCCCGACATACTCCCATAGGGGCAAGAGTGCGCTTCTCGAGTGCAGGTAAGAGTACTTGGACGTGGTACTACGTCGTCGAGCGGTGTCGTTTTCAAAGGGAATTCTCGTTGGTCCGTCCGCGTCTCTTTTTCCGATCGATCGACGACCATCGATCCAAGAGGTGGCACGTTCCGGCACGACACGCTAAAAATCGCTGTCGGCGACGTTGTCCCACTGCGCATACATGTACGCGCCACTTTTTAAGCAATAGAACACGTTTGACTGCGAAGATCGCGAGTGAAAAATACGAGGAGAAGCAGCTTCGAAGGTCATTATTTCACGTTACAATTACCTTTTTCGATTGATTCTGCGTATTAAACGTTTGTTTCTATTTGTGCTTCTCAATCGATCTGTAGCGCCAAATTCGGGAAGGAAATTTCAAGAGTTTCGCTTTTAATATTTTGAAAAATACTCCCAACGGAATGGGAATGGCGTGTTTTTTAGAATTATCTGGGTATACTTGACGATTTTATCGATTTCATATCGTTCCGATGTATTTGAAAAGACCTACAATACTAAAAGTTCCCTGCTGTTTCTCGAAAAACATCAAAAAGTCATCGTTCCCCCTTTTTGCCGATCGGCAACCAGAAAAATCTTTTTCCCCCCGTCGCAAAATCCACGTTGTTAAATCCTATTTCTCGCCATCACGTTCGCAGCAGCGTTTCGCGCGCGGTAAGCTCGGCAAGTATCCTAACACCTACTAACGGAATCACGGTAGAATACATATTATACATAGTTGGCATTCTGGTCTGACGTGACGTCGTGACGTGCCAGTTTCCCATGACGATTCTACTTTGCCTCCGCGTTTCGCCGCCAGCCAACCAGCGTTGAACGCACGCGAGATAAATCGATTCGCGGTCATCCAACGAATAAATCCGTTGGAAACGACAAAGCCGTTGGCCGGAACCGGACGCGGAGCGATCGAGTGGCCCGATACGAGTGAGTGGCCCCGAGTACGGCTCCGAGAGACGCGAAGACGGCCTGGAGAACGATTTTTCTCTCTTATTTACGGCGCTGGGAAACCAGACGAGAAGAACTCGTAAAGACATCGATAAGATGCCAGCCAATAACGTATCGAGTTTACGCTTAGCGTCCGAACGGCGCCGGTAAATAAGATTAAAAATAAGACGAGGAAGAAGAGGATGGATCGGTAATCCCTTGGAACTAGGAATCTCGATATCTTTCTTCTCTCTCTCTCTCTCTCTCTCTCTCTTTCTCTCTCTCCAGCTTTATTTATTTATAGTTGGCAATATCGTAGACCGCAATCCAAGCAGGAAAGCTTTCTCTTACCCACTGTTGGCTAGCTCTCGCTTTCCTGTAAAAGATGCTCGCCGCGCGCCTACCGTCTTCCACTCCCGCGAGATCTCTTTCGTACCCGTGCTCCTGGGTCTAACCTTGGTCTCCTTGCAATTCTAACCTTGGGGATCGCAATTTTGGACCTGAAACAATACTCGTGTTCTCGCGTACTCGTGCAATGTTAGCGAATTGAACATTCGTCTTCTCGCCGCTTGTCTAACTACGCGCTATTTCTCCGTGCGATTTATGAATAAACCGGTTAAAATCGAAATAATTATATTTATACAGAGATAATTCGAATCGATTGTGTTCCCTTTGAACGGGAATTCAGAGAGAAAAAAAAAAACTGTTGGGAAATACTTTAACTAAACAAAAGTACGCCAGATTTATTGTATTTATATCCTTTATACCCTTGAGATATTCACTCTGAATGAAAAATCCGTATTAATTGGCAAATCGCGGGACACGAACTTTATTTTATCAAATATCGTGTGACGCCTACACAAAAGAAATGATTCATTTTCAAATGAAATCGTTTCGATTATTCGCGAGTACTTTCATCCAGCGACATGCATTTCTCTTGCCTCGGAGATCTTCAAACGTATAATAACGTGCCCGTTTAAATGCGAACCTCGCTGAATCTCGGATTCCTTCCAACGTCTTCTCCCGTGAAACGTGGTTAATCGGGATTCGTTAACAGAGTATTCGCCGAGAGCCGTCGCGTCGTTTCCTACCGGAAGAAACTTTGATTCCGTGCTAACTACTGGACTCGCGCAATTACCGGCCAAACGACAACCCACCCGGACCAGGAGGAACGCCTTAGCACGATGACCGACGCACCGAACGCTGTACACAATTTACGCGTTCCAACTTCTGTTCGAAGACCAATTCGAACGCTAATTTGGATTAGACGTTGCGAATTGATTGCTAGGCGATAGACAATTCGGCGGGAGGGCGGTGGGGGGATGAAACTTCTTCGTGAGTTCGCGATGCAGCTCACGATTCTATCCGGCCAAGCAGAAATAAATATTCCGAATAAGTCGGGACGCGGAACTCGTAATGAGGAACGCGTTTGTGAGATGCTTTAAACTCTTGTAACTTGAAGAAAAAAAGATCGTGTAACTTGATCTCGTTTTATAGTTTCTCGATTTTGATGGCTCTGAGTTTGTTTGTTTCTTTCTTAAAATTGTTCTCATCGATAGAAACATATTCTCGAAAATCGTACAAATTCGAAAATGTCGAAACTACATTTTCTTTTCGAGATGAATCTTCTCCAAAAATGTCGAAGAACTTTCTTTCTAGGCTAGATCTTCAGCACAGCTCTTGGAGATTGAGACTCTCTTTTTGCAAGAAAAGTATCGTTAAAACTTGTGTGATTCGTTTCGCCGCGTTTCATTGAACTTTGAACGTTAGATAACGAAACGGATTTCTTGAATTTTAACCTTATTTCTTTTTCGTGCGGAAACTCTTGTTAAAATTCACGTTACTACCTCGCGCAAGTTATTCCTAATGTATCGATAGCAAATGGCCTCGCAGTTTCTAAAGACCATTCGACGACCAGATCGATCGTCCACGTGCGTGCTCACAGTGTTGGCGAACAATTGTCGAATAGTTGGTCGCCCGTTTTCATCTGGTTGGATATTGTTCGTGATCACGTTTGCGCGAAGTATATAGCGCGAAGTATATATTGGAACATCCACGAGCGCGCGGCACAGTGGTGTTACGTATATATAAAATATTTTTGTAGGTTTTTAGAACTGGTGGTGAGTTAGTTAATGCAGGCAGAGCGTGTCTACCTACCGGGCGAGTATGCACCTTAACGGCCAACTACAACCGAGACAACTGCCGTGCAACTTTCCACGGAGTTGACCAAACAGCCGTTCATCCCCATAACGGAAGACATCTGCTCCTCTTACAGAGACAAAACGCGCTGGTAAAGGTGTAATACGAAGAAGGACACGAGGTCTTAAAATCCTTCAGCATAGCGTTCTCTCCATCAGAGTTTTAAATACCGCAGTCTTAGCAAAGTCGCCGAGTTCTCGGGAAGAGTTGTCGTGCTAAACAGGGCTTTAAGTAATCGCTGTCTTCGGGGTTTTTGATAAAACCACGTAGACAGATGTATAAAATGAGAGTTGCAAATGTTGTACGCAGTATACAGGATGAACCAGAAAATCACTCTTTATTAAAACAAATCCGTAAATTTTATTATACATTTTTAAAAAAAATTTTTTTTTACAGATTGAAGAACACTAACTTCAAGTTAATGAAATTAGTTTTTTTCTCATGTTTCAATGTTTTATCAAAAAAAAAAAAAAAAAGTAAACGAGAAGAAACTTTTGGCCCACTCTGTATTATATAGTAACAGAGCTTCAGAGAGTAATAATTAGACTGCGAATATTTCTGTGAAATTGTTACAACAGGCACTCTAGTTTTCTACATTTTCGTATCCCTAAATTTCCACAGAAAATGAACGAATATATTTTCAAATACAACAAACGAACGATGCTGTATCCTAGTAGCTAGATTCGAAAAGATACGAATCAATCATAGCGTAATTACGCTTCTTACTCGCTTTGAACTGCGGCAAGGGAAATTTAAACGACCGTGAACAGAATGCAAATCGGCTTCGACGTTCTAACAATTACGAACGCGTCTCGAATCAGATATTTTAAAGCTCTATTCCGTGGTACGATTGTCTGAAACCTCCAAAGGCAGCTGCGTTTGAAACTATGTTTCCGAAATTACCCGGTGCCTTCGTATCTACAGTCATTTCGACTCAAAATGCCGGTTCGTTCTCAAGAGAGACGAAGCCTCGGACTTCGGATCGCGTGAAATAGCAAACAGCACTCGGAAGAGATCTCGGAAATCCTCGTGTAATCTGCGTCTCTTCCTCGCGGAGAGAATGCGTATCATCAATACGCGTAATCGTAAAAATAGTAAAAATCGTCGTCGACTCTCGACGAGGTCTCGAGCTCTTGACCATTCCGTTTTACGTAAGATTGCACATATACGTGAGGTAGATCAGTAACCGTGGCTGCGAGATTCGATCGCGCGCGATAGCGCAGGGAAAGCGATATTAAAACGTTAAACATTACGCTCCGCTTTAAACGATGATATCTCAGCGAATGGAAGGTCGTAACAGTATAAAACTGAAATCGTTTTAGAGAAGGGAGAGAGAGAGAGAGAGAGAGAGCTTTCCCGCGAGCTTATTACCATAGCGAAGATATGAAGAACTTCGGAATAATAATCGTGCAAACTTTCGGTGGCTTTAATACGTTATCCGCA
Organism: Frieseomelitta varia; assembly: GCF_011392965.1. Taxonomy (NCBI): domain Eukaryota; kingdom Metazoa; phylum Arthropoda; class Insecta; order Hymenoptera; family Apidae; genus Frieseomelitta; species Frieseomelitta varia. The sequence goes on along the minus strand of NW_025110198.1, from coordinate 676,118 downwards.
AGCTTGGAAATACGTAACGAGATACCAGAACGAGGAGGGTATTTCATTTACTTTTCTTTCTCTCTTTCTTTCTTTCTTCCCTTCTTTCTTTTCCTTCTTTCCAGCTAATATCAGCCGTGTTAACAACGCTGCTAAACATTTCTAGCGCTGCAATCTGTGAATTATCGCGAATGAGCACTTGAGTTGTTTCCCGCGTTGTGCGGTAACGCGCGCGAAAAACAGTAGAATCGTGGAGGGTGAAAAGCGAAGCGAATCTACATGAAAAAATAAGTCGAAAATGTGGAGAGCCGTGCCCGTTTCATTGTACCCGAGGCTTTATTTCGGGGGACAAATCCGCGGAGCACGCGGGCATTTACACATGATCTCACTTATGCCTACGTGCGATCGTGTATGTATGTACGTGTGACACGTATCAATCGCGACGGCTGCGTTGCATTTCCTGTTTATCGCGTGAAACAAAACGGGATTAAGGACGAGATAAAGGCACATACGTTTTATACGATAATTTTATTCATTAAAGTGTAAAGTCTGCTGAAAATTAGTTCTCCCTCTCTCTCTCTCTCTCTTTCTTCTTTTATTTCTTTTCGACTGGTGCATCAATGAATTGAAAATTAATCGCGTATATTTACAAATACACGCGTGCAACAAAAATTATTACGCGTTTATATTCAAGTGTACGTTCATCTGACAAATCTCCAATAATGATTTATTAAAAAAAAAAAAAATGTTACTTCGCATTGTCGATTCATTTTTTCCACCACTAGCGCAATGGAAATAAAACGAAGTTGATACTCGTTAATTGCAGCATGATTTGAAGATTTAACAAGCAGCTGTTTTATTGAAGCTCGCGCGAAGGATTGACTGGAAATGGAATTGTATCGTCTGTCTTGAAAATTTTATTGGACAAATATATTTTGTTCACGTCTGGAAATGGCCAAAAAATGGCAGTTGCGCCGTATTTTAAAAATTTAATTAAAAGAGTTATTTTATTAAAAGTTACGTGGAACATTAGCAAGTGTCCCGTGACAACCCCTTTCCGAGTCGTGCCATCAAAACATTTTTCCACAACAATTACACTGCCAATTTATCTGCAATTATGGAAAATTTAAGGGTGCAAAAACTGCAAATTCCATTTGCTTAATTCTCGTCGTAAAAAGATGAAATTACGTAAAATCCGCTGTAATTAGTAGAATGCGGATTTTTATGCATTCATAAGAAACGCGTGGAACGCTCATAAATGAGGCGTATAAATATTTGAAACATCTACATTGTCGTTTTCCATTGAAAATAGCTTGTCAGCGATGCTAGCCATAATATCGTAATAATTGTAATGCGATGATTATTATTATGACGCTGCGTCAACTAACCAGTTTACGGATAAAAGGATTACACAAATGACGAAAGATCATTATTTCTAACAAATTATTTCTAACCCAAAAAGCAATTTGCACCAACTGACTTCTGGGCACATGAAATAACTAACTAACCAATTTAACTAACTGCCGTAATAGTATAAATTATTCGAAACACGTGAATAATAAACAGAACGTGATTGAATTCAAAAGAATTACACGAATGACACGAACTATTTCTAGCGAGAAGCAATCGCATTTCGTTAACTCTCGTGATAATATGAAAATTTGCTCGAAATTCACGATTTAATAATTAATAATAAGTAGTGAATGATAAATGAAACAGAAGCGTAACTGAATCCAAGAGAATTGCACCAACAACGAAATGACACGAATTAGATCTCTAGACCGAAAAAGCAACTTGCACCAATCGACTTCCGAGCATTCAAAATATCCCAATTTCACTAACTTTACACTCCCACAATAAAAGCAACTCGCACGAAACCGAACTTTTCCGAGCATTCGGGATAATTTTCTAATTTCACTCTCGTGATAATACAAATCTACTACCAAACAGCCGAGCGGTCGAACAACAAAGAAACGACAAATGACGAGTAACAAATGAAACAGATCGCGACTGAAATGAAAATGAGACTAAACATCGGAACCCACTTAGGAGGAGAGCGGTGCCAAGGCAACCGTAGACGGGATGGCATTAACCGTGTAACGTGTCCTCGATGATATTTCGTGGATCCTTAAGCTTGCCGCGCGTGCCACCATGTTAATTAAGACGTAATGAAATTATGGCGCGGCATTGCGCGTCCTACAATTACGGCTAGTCGGAATATGCATTCTAATTAGTGGCGCGGACTCAACGACTTTTCACGAAGAGAAAATAAGGTCGACCGTTGGATATCGCCTGAGCACGACGCTCAGCGACTGCATTTTCTAGTGGGCACTTGTTTTCTCCGCGAGAAAAACAAGTTAAAAAACAAGCCCTCCCTCCCCCCAATCCCCCCCCCCCCGCGAGAAGGCTCGGCCTTCGTAATTTCGCGACTGTGGTTCTTTCGCGTTCTTCTTTTTCGTTCGTCTCGTGTCGTCGACCTCGATCGTTCGATAATATCAATCGTGGCGGGCCGCGCGCGTCATGCCAAATTGACCCGTTGATTGCGAAAACCGATCGATTGTGTCAACGCGTTGATCCGATCCGCGTGGCCGGGCCACCTGCCCGAGCGAAATCCCAAGATTAATTCGCGGAACACGAGGCCGGGCGGCGTAAGACACACCACGGGTTTTCCTCGATTTTCTCGTTCTACCCCACTTTCCTCGGGAAAACAGTGCCATCGTCTCGATCACGAATCGTGGGCTTTGGCCACGTGTAACGCGAGCGTCAACGGGCGGACGATCATTACTTTTTGCCGATTCGACGAAGCGTAGTCGTCGTACGGTTTCTCTAATAATAATTTATACGCCCTTTCAACGATTGTTGTTTCAATATTCCGAAAATTGTAAGAGTGTCAATTTCAAAATTCGAAAAATCTTCTAGCGAACTGATCGAGGAACGAGGAATTAATTTACGAACTTCTGAACACGCGATTTTCGAGCAAAAATTGTAGTCGCATCTTTTTTTTTTTCATTCCGTCAAAGTTCACAAGCGAATGAGAAAAGTTTGTTGAAGATTTTTCGAGTCTTAAAGTTGATGACGATTATTACAAGTTTTAGAGTAACTGAAACAATGAAAAATCGTTGAAATTTGTTAAAACCGATACTGAGAGAGTTAATCCGGTTGATTGTGCCCGCGATAAGGGAGCGTATTATTTCCGGAACTAAAATAATCGATGGTAATTTTCTGCGGTTTCTATTGAATGATTGACTGCGCTCTTCTGTTCTTTAAATATTGACAGTTGAATTTGCAATCGGAACACTCGATGTCTTAATGCTTTTAACTGCGTTTCACCAGGGTGAAATCCGCGATTCAGACGTCATGAAATCACTAACACATACACAGAGAAAAAGAGAGAGAGAGAGAGAAAGCAACAGGGAGGTTGAAAAGAAAGTTGTAACGCGACTCGAGCCACCACCGCGTTACCCGAACACCGTCGTCCGATTTCGCGAATCGGCCGTCGGTTATCGAATTACAAAGTTGAGGAGGAAAATTCGTCAGTCGGAGTGGCATATCCTGCGCGTGTCCGCTGGCACGTGTCCTCGAATTGACTATCGCGCTTTGAAACTCAATAACTTGGCGAACCGGCGAAACCGGCGTAACGTTCGCCGATATTGAATTCAAACTTTTTCGTTATTCCTGCGTTTCGAATCCCCCGATCGATTTGTCCAGCCGTCTCGCCCCTCGAGATTGAAAAACAAACAGCGCCGCGTTTGTCATCCGGCGAACGCTGATTTCTATCGGTGGCAAGCGGGGAAATTATCGCCGTAATTTCAACACTTTGCATTTCACGCGTGTACTTACGGCGCGAATAAACGAAATAAACGAACAACGATGGAACTGTTAAACTGATATGTCGCCGGTTATAAGTTTCAGATGTTTGACTTTATAACTCTGTTGCTCGAAATTTTGCGCGACCCGCCATTTGCTAAATTCGTTCCCGGGGAATCTCGCTCGTCTCGTTGACTCCATTATGCAAGAAGACTGAACTTGTAACGGTTGCGCACGGTAACTTGTAACTTTTAGCTTGTCGTGTGTAAAATTAATAACGATGATTGTCAAACTAATCGCACGTGGAGAATTAACTATCGACGTAGAGCAGTCACGTTGTATTATATTTAATAGGAGCGTATCCACTTAAGGATAACAGAGGCATCGGAATTCCTTCGGTGCCCGCCGTCGTAGCAACACGAACGTCGTTACGACGCGTTCTAATAGATGCCGAATTATCTAATTTCGACAAGGACCGAACTTCGGCAAATTCGACTACCGGGGGACGCTGCTGGAAAATAGGGGGAAATGGAACTCTTGCGTTTTCTGCGCACGGTTAATTCACCGACGATGTCTCCGTACTCGGCGAGCAGTTAAAATTCCAAGGAGTTTCGTTCGCTTTCTTTCCTCCTTTTTTTTTCTTTTTTCCAATTTTTTTTCGCACGACGAGTTCTGCGAAATTAAAGTCAAAGCTATCTTCCGAGATAGTAATTGGACGCAGGTGACTCGACGTTCTTTTACGAAGGATACGTCGCTCGTGGTAAAAATTTATACCAAATGCCAATTGAAATCCTCGAAACGCCTCCGCGTTTCCCGGAGAAATCACACGTACACCACGTGCCCGCAGCATGCACTCGGAACAATTTAAGTTTGTCTAATGAAATTTTCGTCTACCTTCTGCCACTTTAAAGTTATAGTTTGACCCAGTTGCTGGAAACAGTTTGTATAATGTACGAGACGCAGCCTTGCTGTTTTTATTTTTTAATTTTCACGCGAACAATAAATAACGTTCCCTAACTTACTTGCGAACGTTACAAAACAGATTACGATTTCAGTCCTTTCGCCTAACCGAATATCATCTATTTAAAAAATCATTTTTCTGTCGGCCGGTTGTTGATTGAAATATATTTATCGTTTAATCAATCAACAGTAGTTTCAAAGCACTTTCCCCGAGTATCGTACAACGTTGCGCTGCTCGGTCATGAAAAACTAAACGTCATGTCCCTTCCATTTTCTTTTTTATCCCGTGCTTAGAAGGACTCCATGGTACATAACGTCGCAAACGATCAAATACAATACACGATGAAAAGTACATACACGGAACGTACCCGTATAATTGGAGTGCGCGATATCTCGAGGAATCGGACGGAAAATGGCTCAGGTTCGTCGTCTCTGCACCCTTCGATCGAGAGTCTCGTTTGTTCTTCTAACTCGCGTCTTCATTCGTGTGTGTGTGTGTATGTGTGTGTATCTATCAGCCAAAGAAACGCACGCTTTTTCGACTCTCTCGTTGCTTTTGTCTAGTTATCGTCTAGTTATTCTCTTTCGTTCGCTTCCTTTGAAGCCGCGTCGCGTCGCGTCATCCACTTCCCTCCCCCAGTTTTTGTCAGCAACACCGCCGAAATATCCAGCCATTCGTATTCTAATTTCTTCTTCGCGAGAATATAGTTCACGATAACTGGGCTCGTAGACCAACACGTTCCCGGAAGGAACGAACGAAAATATCACGGCGGTATCGTTTCCCTCTCGTTCCACGTTCCTCTCGTCTCGTCTCGATTTTCACGGCGTCACGGTACGACGATCGGCATGGAATTTTATAAATTCAGGCCAGGCGCGCTGACGTTCCGAGACGATACATCGACAGAACACGGCGTCCTGTCGTCTCGTTTGTTCCTATTATTTTTCGACGTCTCCTCTCGGCGAGAGGAACGATCGTCGCTTTGCCGAAAGTCGCCTCCGACACTGCGACCGAAACGACTCAAGTATGAGATCTGCATCGGGGAAACGAGAGTGCGACGAATTGAAAAGAAAAAAATTTTTTTTTTTTTGGAGTATGCGAGGTTTCATTCGCGTACTTTTCTCTTTTTTTTTAAATAATCATTGCGAGATACGCAGTAATTTTGCATTAGGTAGATTGAAACGCAAGAAAAGGATAGGAACAAAATATTTAGAGAAGAATTTATTTGAGTTTTCGTTCGTGCATTTTAATAAAAAGTAATTCTTGCAGAACAGTACAATTAACACTAATGTATTTTATAATTGTCGAGTATAAATTCTAATTTTCTAAAAATATATTCGTGTATTTTCTTGCAGCTTGCTTGTTGCACTTTTTTACACAGTTGTACGCAAGACTGTCCCAAATTTAAATGTCAAAACTTCGGGAGCATCTAGAGGACCGACAAACTAGAAGAAAAAAAAAAAGTTTCTTAGTTCGTACTTTTCAGATTCGTTCGTTTTTTTCTTTTTTTTTTTTTTTTTTTGCTCCATTCTAGAGAAAATTTCAAAAGAAGAAACAAAAAATGTTTCATTTTCTCACTTATTCAACAATCACAATTGCCAATCGAAAATCGGCGTAATACTTGCACTGCAAGAGGTCAGCATTTTGAACAGTACATTTCAATTAAATGATACAGATGATAATACGAGTGGTAAAACAAACGTAAATAAACAAATGAAATGACAAAAACTTTTTCGTTTCCTCTCTCCGATGAAATGGATTCCTTCCAGAATGGAGCAAATTCCCAAAGGACTCATTTTGTTCGTTCATCATATTTAGAAAAGTTTTGACATTTAGGACGCTCTGTATAATGCACGGTTTTCATTCTGATCTCTTCGCAGACCGCTTTCGGTCGTCAATGACACATTTCCCTCCTGATAGCTTCAGTGCCGGAAATAAATCTGAAAGAAGGCGAATGCCCGAAGACGGGAAAGCAAAGACGATTTTAGCAATTAACGGGATTCGAGTTAACTTCACGGTGGAAACGTCACGAGGAACTTTGCAGCTGCTCGAGCTGATTTATTCAAACGAGCGTGGAACTCGATCGTATTCGATCGGAAACGGGTAAAAGTGCGAGGGCGAGGTGGGGGGAGAGGAGGGTGTGGAGGCTGAAAACGAAAGGGTGAACACAGAATCGTGTCGTTTGTTTAGTCCCCGGGGGGATTCTCGATTATCCTACTCGACGAACCGTTTTTCCTTGGACGGAAGCGGCAGTGCAGCATCCTCCTCGCGGGGAAAAAGGACGAGAGCCGTGTACACGACGTAGTTCTTTGATATTAGGTGCCAGTCGAGCGCCACGAGGACGGCAGCATAACGTGGGCAAAGAGACACGGGGATCGTTTCCCGACGCAGGTATAAATTGCAAATTAGTTTACCGTCCCCAGCGAGCGCGCTCGGTTGTTGGTTTATCCGGCGCGTCGCCTCTTCTCTTCTCTTCTCTTCTCTTCTCTTCTCTTCTCTTCTCTTCTTCGTATTCTCGTTTCTATCTGGCTCTCGTCCCGTCTCGTCTCGTCTCGCGCCAGCAAGCCCCGTCCCGAACCGTCCCGTTCCCATTCTCCCCCGTTTCTCCACTGTCCCGTTCAATTCCAGTTCGCCGGCTCTCCGTCCCGTTCCTAACCGGCATTCCGCGCAGCCTCGAGCCAGCCAACGGCCAACGGACCAACTTCCTCCTGTGATTTCGGAACAGCCGCGAGCGAGCAACCTCGCCGCGTATCTCTCCTCCTCTTTGTTCGCTTCTCCGGCGAGATTCGTCGTGATTCGTCGAGGAATTTCGTCACCGGCGAGGCGAGAAAGATCGCAACCGTCCGCGGGCACCCGCCGTTCAATGGAGTCTTCGAATCGGAAGCGAAGTCCATGGCTGCAGCAGAAGACGCGCTGCTTCCTCGTAGGAATAAGTTCTGAAAGGACTGTGACGACGAGTTCTCGTCCCGTTACAGGTTTTCAAAGTTTCGAAGAAGACGGGCTCTCCTTTCGGCGAGGTTGGTAAATAGGCAGAGGTACGACGACGCGCAAAAACGCTTTGTTCGATTGTGATTTGTTCGCAGTTACGAACGATCGGGCGAAGGGAGAAGAACAATGACGATGAGAAATTTCGCAAATTTCGATCATCAGTTCCGCCTTGTTAAGCTCGCGACAACTATTCAGAAAAAATAACTAATTTTCGATGCAACAGTGGACTTGATACGAACGAATAGTAACAGTTTGCAAATAAATAGTTTAATCGCGAAAGTGGCAAAATTTTCGTTCAAGATTGATAGGATGTTGCGAACTTTCGACCAAGCGTTCGTACTGTAGTTCTCGGTTCTCTTATTGTCGTACACCCCCCTCTCTCTCTCTCTCTCTCTCTCTCTCTCTCTCTCTCTCTCTCTCTCTCTCTCTCTCTCTCGTGCGTCCTGATCGTAATCGTCTTTCGGAATTTACTTCAACTTCAGCCCCCTCCTTCCCTGCCCCGTTCTAACTCGTTAAATTGTGTTTCAACGGAGAGTCGCTCGATTACGTTTCAACGTAGGCACCGCCATGCCAGTCGAGGCAACGATCCAGTCGAGAAGAGTACGATAACGTCGTACCCTCTGCCATTATCGGTAGCTACCCCCGTGAATAGGGCAAGCGTCTCTCTCTCTCTCAAGTCCGATACGTACGAGCTTGGCACGGACGCGACACTTAGAAATCACCTCGGTAAACAGTCAAATATCAACGCGTTACATCTACTACTATTTCCGCGATATCTCATCTCGATTCAATAAATAACAACTCGACTCTCATTTTCGGTAATACTCGAAATCGATCCCGAAATCTTCTGGCGAACCAACTCGCGAGCTGCTCGATCCCATCTCTGCGCGCGAACCATGGGGACGCATCGATGCGACAACGACGACGATGTTGCATCGCGCCAGGTCGTTTGTACGTACGTACGTACGTACATTCTGTCGAGCAACTAGCCAGTTACTTGGTTGCGCGATCGTTGCTGCACCGTTGCAGAGGCACCGGCACAGGTCGCATCGTGACGTCGTTGCATCGCGCCGTACCCAAGGGGGGCATTCCGAGGAGAGGACGGGAGGATGCTGCCGGCTTCTCCACGCCCGGCATTGGCACCGGTGCTCTCTCTGGCTGTCGCCATCGCCGTCATCGTCGCCGTGGAGCTCTCTGGCTCCCTGGTTGCCAGCTGCAGCTACCGGAAAAGGGATTGCCGCATTCGAGCGTAGGTGCACAATTTGGAGGGCTGCGTCGTGGGATTGATTTGCATCCACCGGCTCATTTGCCGGGTCGTGTCCTGCGGGAGCTGCTCTCTCTCTCTCTCTCTCTCCTCTCCCTCTCTGTCCCCCCTGCTGCAGCAGCAGCAGCACGGAGACTCTCTCGGCTTTCCAAGCTCGCGCTCTCACGCTCCGCCTTTCCATTTTCTTTTCTCTTTGTGGCGGCTTTTCCAGCTTTTTCCCCTCCCGCCCGTTCTATATATATATATATATATATATATATATATATATATATATATATATATATATATATATAGATGCTTCCAATTTTCTCTCGCGTCGTACCTCTCTTCTTTGCCTCGTTTCCACGCTATCTCTCTCTCTCTCTCTCTCTCTCTCTCTCTCTCTCTCTCTCTCTCTCTCTATATATATATATATGTTTCGTTCCCTACCGTTTCCCCATCATCGGCAAGACCTTCCTGTCGTAGAGACGACAAAGCGGAAATCTTTTGTTTCGATTCGATTCGATTCGATTCGCCGAGCGTGCACGTGCGCCACCGCCAATGGACTCCGACCGGCTGGCTTGTCACGCGCTACACCACTTCCACGACTGTACCGCGACTGCGGCAGCAACCCACCGAGAAGTGCGGGCAAAGAGAAAGAGGAGGAGGATCTCTCTCTGTTCTTTGATAAAATTATCGCGTGTCGGATTTGCGAGTCGCGGTATAACGCGCGAGAGCGCGGATATACTTTCTATCCAGCGGAGTTCCATTGTTCGGCAGACTGGGAGGAGGTGGCTCCGAAGCTCAGTTTCGACGTATCGCTGCTCTATCCTGCGCAAGTTGCGGCGAATTGGACTAAAAACCGGAGCTGAAAAAATCGAACTATGACCGGAGAGTTATCGATATCGCCGAGAAGGAGGAAATTCCTCTGCCGAGAGGAGCAAATCAAACACGGAACCGGAGATATGCGAGCGTTTGTCATAAAAAACGCCACACGACAGGAAGTTAGTACAGCTTAACGTGCCACGCACGTCGAGAATATTTGGCCGAAAATTGCCAATATTTTCACAGTATTGAGTATATTGGAACATAACCCAGGCGAAACAAATAATACGTTCATTACTTCTTAGTAATTTCTATCCAGTATTATACCGAGTAATTCAAACAGAAGACAAACTACTGTATACAGTTTGGTCGCTCGTTATGGTCCGTGAACCAGTTACTAGCGCAAGAGATTAAAATGGTCAAGAGGTTCGACGCAGAGCACGAGACACGAGGTATGCGAAATGTACAAAAATCGTAAGATTAAGAAATTCTGATCGGGTCTGTGGAACATCTGGTGCTTGCACACGAGAATCGTCTGGATTTAGACGAATCGGAGAACAAAAGAATGGCGCGAATCGAACGAGTTGTTCGCGATCGTGGGCAATGATCGACGTTGTTACGACCACGCAGTGGTTGTGGCAGTGAATTCGAGAAGCAAAGCCGCTCTCGCAACCGCTCGGTAGTTCCAGACATCGTCGCCAACTCGAACGCGACCGTGCTAGTTTAATTACTTTACGAATATTAATTATCGCCGCTCTCTCAGCCGCGCACCACCTGGGATAGCCTGTTGCGCCTCGCGATCTCATCGACGATCCCGATAGCGGGGCATAATGGTATTGGCGCTGGCGAACGACAATTACGGCGGAAAAGAGGAGAAAGAGAGAGAAAGCACTGGACACGGACCGATTTTGTTCCTCGACGAAGAAAACCAACTAAATGAAGAGAAGAAGAAGAGGGAGAGAAACCCTCTGTTTGCTTTGCGGAATTCTCCGGACGTTCGTTTCCGTCAAATTATCCCGGGCTAAAAGATTTCCTGGTTTTCCGAAGGATCGCGAATAGATATATTGCGGAGAGACAGGTATTTCCTCGCTGTCAATCGCGCGATTCAATGAACGGAGTTTATTCTTAAATTAATTAATTAATAACGTCCGAGTCGTTTATTTCTGTATTTATAATCTCGTATTTGCACTTGCCTGGTAATAAATACAGAATGACGTATTGTGTTCACTATAATAATGAAGTTAATCAAATCGATCGATAAAGATCGCCTAAATACCTCGACTATGTTGTATCTCGACAATTACGTATCGATCATGCAACGAATCACAATATTTGTTCTTGAAGAAGCTACAGACCGACGGGAAACTAGAGATTGTACAAACAATTCGTTTCGTTCGCGATAATCTAACATTACTATCATCGAAAGAATAATAATTCTCCGGACGTTCAGTTTCTGTGGAATTATTCGAACTAAAAAATTTTTGGAGGTTTTTTTTTCCCGAGGGTGAACGAGGAATCCTCCGGTGAATTCTTCTCTCTTCTCTTTCTTTCTTCTTTCTTTCTCTTTCTTTCTTTTCTTCTTTTTTTTTTCTTTTATTCCCAGCAGAAAGAACGATGAACGAGAGGAAAAAACTCGATTAGCAAATTGATGCGATTCGCATGGATCGCAGATGTTGATCAATTACCGTAATTGTTGTTCCCTAACGTTGCAAGCTTGTCACGCGACAGTGGCCCACGTTCGCTTGTTCCTTCGTGCCCGAGCATCATTGTAATCACGTTCGGGTGCATACCTGACTGAACACGACTGCAATACCTCGCGCAACTACTGCCTCGTTTAACTTGTTCTCTTCTACACAGATATAATTAATGGACTTTCGAGTCGCTATCGTCAGTTTGCAAAAAGGTTGGATTAAAAAAAAAAGTGAATACATTGCGCGGATCGAGAGAAAATTCTTTGCCAATGTCGTGCCAGGATCATCATTGACGTTTAACATAGTATCAATTCCTATTTGTATTCCTAATTGGGTTTAATGGAGTATTCACGTGGAAATTTGTACTTGAGTCGTCCTCCAGTGGTTCTAACGTTAAATTGCATCCGCGAAAGCATTAGTAGTGCAATTTACGAAAGGGTTAATCGCACTTTCAAATCTTGACCAATACAGCCATCTGTGTTTTAAATTTAGAATTTAAATTAAATTATATAAATTATAATAAGTAATAATTTTAGTTTCAAATTATATTATATTAATGTTAATATAAGTAATATTAAGAGTTGCTTTTTTAACGTTAATTGAACGAAAAATTTTAAGTTGTCTACAATATCGCAAAGGTCCAAATAAATTATCATTTAAAGGTTCATTTCTTTTAGTGACATATTAAAATTAATTTTCAAAGAGATATTTTATTTAAGGTTAAATAAAATATTTTGTTGTAGACCTATATTTATATTTTTTTGTATCATCTACGTTGTGATTAATTTATCCATGAATTTACAATAATATTAATATAATATATAGAATAATTTCTGTGCTATTTATTATAAGATTAAATGTTTATTCAATTTTAATTCTATATTAGGAATAATACGTTTGAAAAACAGATGGAACATAGAAATTCATTTTCTTGTGTATTAATTACGATGAACGCTCTGTATACTTTTTATGTCGATCTTCCTACAAACGCACGAATTTTAAAACAGTCTGTTACCAACTGCTACGGACGTCCCAACACCAAACTGCGACGGAAACGTACTCGATCGAACTAAACGAACGCGCGACCGGTAAAAATTTTTTCCTGTCACGGGCGAGGATAATTCTCCATCACCGTTGGCGTCAAGTTTACAGATTGGATGTCGTCTAACAAGAAGAAGAAGAAGAAGAAAGGGAAGGGGGAAAGCTCCAAGAGAGAAATAGAGAAAAAGAATCTCGTTGTCCCTCGTTTATCCTGCGTGAGAACTGGGATCGCTTTTTATCCCCTCGTTCCCAACCCCTCGGTGTGTGTCACCTACTCTACAGCGCGCGTCTCCTCCTCCTTTTCCTGTTGCTTCTTCCACGAGCAAGCGGGCAAACGATCACGGGACGATTTCCGAAAACGCGGAACGTGCGAATTACGACCTGAATGCGCGCGAGCAACCGGACAGATGACGAAACAGAACGAGAGACGATTCCATAACGGAATATCGGATAAACGAAGGTAAAATCTCCGATATGTAAAGCAAAGAATACGCGAAATACGCGCTCGATACTTCAAATACGTTGGCGGAAATCGGTAACAGTTTCCATTACTCGCGCGATCCCCAGCCATCAGGAGAGGCTCGGAGAGAGGGGAAAAAACGGTCTCTACCGTGCGACTAATCGAGAAACGATTCCGCGGTTCGTCGTGCGCGTCACGACTGTCGTTTCATCTGCTTTCGTTTCGTACGTCTCGGCTAATCGATATTTAACGAAGAGAGGACAGAGAACAGCGAGGTGAGAGGAAGGAAAGAGGAAACGGAATATAAATATTTATCTATTTATTTAATGGACGGCGCTATACGCGCGCATTTTTTACTTTCGGTGGGAATAAATGGATGGAATGTAATGACGTGTATAATTACATGAACGCGAGAAGATTCCGCCGAGCTTGCAAATATTTGGACAATTCGCAACTGCGCGCGTGAACGTGGAAGTTGAAAGATTTTTTTCTCTGAATGAATCGCGAGTGATGGAATTTTTTTGATCTCTCGAGAAAGACGAGAGGTTCCGGGAGAATTAACACGTAACGCGAGAGCTGTCACGACGAAAGTGAAACGGAGATTGTCCGCTTCTCGAGACGGATATTTACGAATAGAGAGATCGCTGAAGTTTGAGGAGATTGAAGAAAATTCAACCGACGCAAGGGAACTGCCGGTAGATATTCAAAAAGCGATGTTGGCGAAACTTATTATAACTTCAAGAGCGATTCTGACAGTAGTTAGACTTTACTTCTGCCTGTCTTTTCGTTTCAAGTTATTCCTTACATATAACGAGGGGGGAACGTTGCGTTCTCATTGCTTAAAGAGCAAGAGTAAACAAGAATTACGTGAAATTCTTTTTTGTTTTTTTTTTTGTTTTTTTTTGTTTTTACGAGTTAACGTTGTTTCGACGAATGCCAGCCATCACGTTTCAAGCAGGAGTCTACGCTTACGTTTCCAAACTTCGTTGCAGGCTTCGTTCACTCGCGTGTGCATTTTTGAATCAAAACAATCGTAGTTGCGCATTAACTTTCGCACGACAGGGAATTTTATCGTATAGTGTGACGATTGTTGTTTCACTTTGAAAAATAATTTTTTCTATTGTACTTTCTGCCCCCTACCCTTTGTATCCCGCGTGTAATAGTACTCCATTTATATAATTGAATTCGGACTTTTAGGGCATTGAAGTGATGTGTAAAAAGCGATGGAATTAAATTTTGACTCGTTGGAGGCATGCTCGATGACCCAGATAAGAAACCACGCGAGGCACGTAACAACGTTGCAAATATTTCATCGGCAAATATAATTCTTATTGGTGTTGAATTGAATGCTGAAAATTGTAAAATTCTGACAATAACGCGGAATTCGTACGTTTGTTGCGTTTGGACCGAACGAACGCATTTGGTCTATTTCATACAACGGCCGAAATTTATGCTCATATTCATACCATTTATCATGTTAAACAAACGTTGATGTGCAATTTGTAACGTAATAATGTACAATCACTCGACCAAATTGAGAGACGAACAAGCCTCTTTGTTCTCGATCCAAGCGCGCCACACGCACACGAGCGACAAAAGTTTTACAAACAAATGAATCTTATCAACAATTAGTGCATAATAAATTTGACGAAACAGAGAGACGAACGAGCCACAATTGAGTCCCACGTTATTGTCGTGTTAATTTAAATAGAAATCTCTGACAAACGATGGTTTGACGGTGATGATGATGGATGATTTGATTTTAGAAAATGGCTTTAGAAAAAAAAATCGACTCGATATACATTCGAAATATAGTTTTAATCAAGTTAAGTTACGGTATCTAGCATAACTGTTATATTAGAGAATGCTTTATACAAGAAGAAGAAAGAATCTGTAGTAACACATTAACAATTGTGTAGTTTAAAAAAATTTTATTATTTACCAATTATAAAAAGTGTTTTAAGATTTCTGAGCAAGAGTATTGAATGTTTTATTGATGTTTACCGAATGTTACTAGTTTGGAATAAACACGGAAGCAAAGGAAAGGAAAGAAACTGATTTCTTTGCTCTCCCAAGCTACCGAGGAAAACATGAAAAAAAATTTTTCAATTACTTAATGAAGCCATTGCCATGTCGCGATGCAATCAGTTTTCGAATCGAAACGTTTCTCAGAGAAGAATGAGAAATTTGCCTTGGAAAAATGTTGGCAAGTGAAATTTCACCCGGGGGGGGACGTTGACGACCCAGTTTGCACGGTCGAAAAATAAAAGGTGTCCAGAGATTTTTGAACTGGCAGCTACTTTGCATAATGCCAAATGGCATTAATGACTCGATTCGAGCGGGGATCTCCGCGAATCTTTCGCGTCGCAAGTCCCGCGAACAAACAAAATCTCGCCGGCCAACTCTCGTCACCGTCTCGTTCTCTTGTTCCAGATACGACCTAGAAGCGGACAAGCTTTACTCCATCACGTGGTACAAGGATCACGAGGAATTCTACAGATACGTGCCTAGAGGGGAACCTATGAAGCACAGCTATCGCGTGGAGGGCGTTAAAGTTGACGTGAGTTGAAAGCACCTCTCTTGTGTGTCGCGCGCGCCACTCTTGTCTCGACTTTCCCATCTGATCTCTCCGCGTTGCCGCGCGCCGCCGCTCTGTCCGCGCGTTTCACCGCGACTTCTGCTACTTTACGGATTATCTCTCGTACACGCCGGCACTCGGCGCAATTCCGCTCGCGCTCGATCGGGGCGCGATTAACCTGCTGTTGCCGTGATCCTCGGCCAGACGCAACGCGCAATGTCTCCTCTACCTACATACTCGAGACTACACGCGGAAAAGGAAGGCGGTAAAGGAGGAGATGGTACGTACGTACGTGGCTATTCCACGTTCGAAGAACTAACAAAGCGAGCGACATCGACAGAAATTCCATTTACGAGCGACTGGTAAAAGTACAGAGGGAAAGAGCGAGCAGTTACTCGACTTTTTTATCTCGTGTATCCAACTCCAATATCCACCGTATATCTGTATCTATCTATGCATGTATGTATATATAAATATATATATATATACACACACAATGTACACGTATGTAGACTCTCTGTGTATTATACGAAATGCGCTGAAACGCGCGCAATTACCTTTTGCGAATATGCGTCGGCAGATCGATCTAAGGTAAACATTCCCTGTAATTTTTTTTTTCGAGAGTGTTTTTTTTTCCTTTTTTTTTCGCTTGGTGATCGCCGATGTAGCGAAATATGGCCAAATTGGGTTCGATCGATGAGGGAAAGGAATACAGGTTGGAGACACAAATCGATTTTAGCCTGGCGCGACATTTTCGATTTAATCAATTTGTTTTTGGATATAGGTCAAATACCAGTTGGTGCAAGCGCAATTTTGGAAGCAGTTGGAAGTACTCCGAGTGAATATAACATGAGGAGAGTCGATTCCATCAAACTAATCTTAGTTTTCAATAATTAAATTGAACGATTAAGATTCAATAATTAAATTGAAAATTTCAGAATGCAAATTTTGATTCTTGTGCATTTGTGACATTTTTCACGACATTCTGTCTTTTAGGTCGAACATACGTGCGAAAATTGTACAGTTTACTAGTGTACGTTCGATACTGTAGGAAATGAAAATTAGATCAACGCAGACGCGTTAACAGTTTAAGAACCGCGATAGTCATAGTCATCGGCGGGCAATAGTAAATTTTTTTGGAGCAGATCGCTTAGGATTTTTCTCTTCCCCCCTGTAACATTTGCATATCGTATTAATTCATTCGTTGAACTACTATTTCTTCGAGCGATTTATTTACATAGCTAGAGATGTAACTTTTGCACGCGTATTTTCTCCACGAATCGTGCAATTATGAAAATAGTCGGCAGTTAATCAAATCGAATCGAATTTTATCGCTCTTGCATCAATTGTTGTCCTACAGATAAATAAAATTTATGAAACGAAATTAATTATTATACTAGCAATGCAACAATCGATCCACTTCGAGTTTAGAACATATTGCGAGCATATTTGTCGACAGGTATCGTGTGAACAAAAATGACTATTGTATTTCACCATTTTGACAGCCTTTCTTTTCGCAATTTTAATTTCTGGCTGACTTGTTTCTACGTTTAAATAATTCTACAATAGCAACATTATCGTAACTATTCAAAATAGAACCTCATACGAAAAGGGATATTCATTTAATGTATCTATTTCTCGATAATCCTCATTTCGTTTCCATAGTATTAAATTTACTGCTGCGTGATGGACCTAATTAATTAATATTTACACGCTATAATGCCAATACCTTTGGCATACATTTCGGCCACTGTAAAAGTCAATTTTTCAAATGTCACGCGCCATGCGTCAATTCATCAAGCCTGGAAAATTCTTTTACTTCTGTTTGCTTGGTATACTACAAAACCATTCGTACTAATTATTTTCGACAGAATGTTAAAACCGAACGATCTGTATTTCTAACAGCGAGCCTAAAAACAAAAAAAAAAAAATAGAGGGAAAGAGGAAAAAGCGGTCAGCCTGATGAAACGATTTTATCACGTGCGCGGCGACGTGGCGAGCCATTTGAAACAGTTTATCCCCGAACGATCAAGGAATGGCAATGTGTAGTCAAGGCTCTTGACAAATTATTCCTCGATTCTTTCGTCACGCGAGTGTCACACGCGAAGACGCAACGTTGGCGAGAAGTCGGCTGTGCCAATCATAAAGATATTCACAAACGAATATACAGCAAAGAGAACGAAGAGAAAACGGAGAACATCGGCGTTCGAGCACGACCTGCAACTAGGTGACGATAAACTAGCAGAGTATTCGGATATCGAAGTGTCCCGTGTCACGCGACAAACGTAAAGGTCAGCCATTACTGGTCGTTCCGTGCGAATACACCGTTCACTCGTAGAGACTTAGATAGAACCGGGAAAATTGTTAGAAAGTTGTCGGGATTAAAGAAACTTTGCCGTGTGCAGCAAAGTGGCGAGAATTCGTACCAACTTGTAACATTTTTTTCTTTGTTTTCTTTTTCTAGAAATTATAACAGATTGGGGACAGAGTTACAAAATTCGAAATTCCAGAAACGGTGTAGATTTGAACGATGCTCTCGGCGCGCTGGAATTTCATTTTCGCCGTTTTGAAAACTTTTCAATCTCGGAGTATCGATCGCTTTGACTGGGAAAGTCCATCAAATCGCGTGAATCAGGATTGTCGAGATCCCCGCTATTATTCTATACTCTAATTTTTACAAAATTGCTGAAAAAAAAAGAACGCAGATATTTCGCACGAACAAAGTGGACGCGCTCGTAAAGGAAAATTTAAAAAAATGACGCGAGAAAAAAATTGAAAAACGCATTCGGCCTGATATACTACGAATCGGAATGCCGGGTTATGAATAACTCGGCAAGCGGTACACGAGGTCAGTCGTACGACATTCGCAGATACGGCGGTTCAAAGCGAGTGCCGACATTTCTAAACGAAACTCACGGACCCGGAAATGAAATCGCATTCAAACGATTACCGGCAATCGCGCGTTTGTTCCGCGCTGAGAAGAGACTCCGCTGGCGGCTCCGTTCACGGCCAAGACACCGGCACGCGCGCGCGGCTTTAAAACTCGCGAGGAACTCTCCGTTCAATTTCCCATTTTTCAAATTTCATTCGACGTCGTCTATTTTATCGAGCCTGTTGAAACCGACGGAATAGGGGGGGGGGGGGGGGGGGACGAGGATGAGCGAGGAAAGCATAAAGTTGGCGATACGTTCCGACGTATGTATGCGTTCCGGAGTATGGATGCGCGCGCGTTGTCCCCGGAACGAGGTCGCGTTTATCGTGCCGAATAAATGTTTGACGAATCGGGACGCGGCTAGAAAAAGATCGAAAGAAAGTAAATAGGGAGAGAAGATCGCCAACTGTGCCGTGACTAAAGCGAAAAGCCACGAGGATGTAAAGTCGGAAAGTGGAGGAGTAGCTTGCGGGATAAGAAGAAGAAGAAGAAGAAAACGAAGAGGAAGAAGAAGAGAGACAAGACAAGTGAAAGGGATAGAGGCGAGCACAACCGTTGGATAACCGATCGATTTTCACGGATAGCGCGCGATGTGGTCCCGGAGGCCGGTGGAAGGCAGAAAACTGATCGCACGAGACTCGTCTATTCTCGGTACGATACGTCCGCTTCCGATTCGCGTTTTCGAAGGCACGAAAGTTCCGTTTTCCTCGACGCTCGTTAATATCGGCCGACGCGTAACGAGCATTACGTGAGTCGAATCCGGGGCTCATCCTTTTGCCCTCCGTTTCTCCGAGATCGAGGAAGAGAAAGAGAAAGGGCAAGGGAGAGAAAGAGAGAGAGAGAGAATGGCTATTAATCTGACTCGGTCCAATGGCTCTCCGATATCGACAAAGAAATTTCTCCGTGGACAAAAGCGAGCGTGTCTTTTCACCCTCTCCCGCCCCGGGGCCATTCCTCCACTCGGATACGCTCGCGTGACACTTATTGGAGTAGCAGGAATTAAGTGGATTTAGCGGGCAGACTCGTATATTTTTGCTCCCGGGTTCTCGACTTTTAATTTTCCCTCTCATTCGCCCCTTTGCTCCGTTAACGTTACGTAACGCCACACTTAATTTCGCTATCTGAAAATTTTAAATCGCGCCCCCCTCCCCCCCTTTCCCTCCCCGGTTCTTGACATTTATTTAACTCGCCCTCTCTCCGCGGCGGCCCGTCTGGCCAGAGACCGAATCCCGGAATGGAGGGAAGAACAGACGGAGAGAGAGAGAGAGAGAGAGAGAGAGAGAGGTGGAGGAGAAACTGCGATTACCTCTCGAGGTACCCGAGGGTTCCGCGGCAAACTAATCGACGACCAACGAAGGCGATTAAGCGCTTTATCTGCGAGAGATCGTCTTCCCGTCGACGCAACGCTCTCCGTGGTCGCGCGCCAGCTCTCTCTCTCTCTCTCTCTCTCTCTCGAATGTCCGCCTTTTCCAAACGATACGCGATAATCCGTTGCTCGATAACGCGGCGTCGAACGATTTTGTTGCAGTAAAGATGCATTGGCCAGTTGTTCATATACACTGTATTATTTAAAATTCGAGCTCTATCGAAAATATTCGTAGAAAATAAATGCCACTAAAAGCAAGCGAAGCGCATTCTTCGTTAGTCAGACACGTGTTGTAAATTTAAAATTTGTTCGCGTTATTTGGATCATAGCAGTAATATTCGTGGAAATAGAAATGTCAGTCACCGTGACAGACAGTGTGTTAATAAGCAACGACGTGACTGTAGCGTAATTTTTCACTTTTGTGCCAATTTTTGTAATATATTGCACTTGGCGAGAACGTTCCGATTGTGTCCAGTTCAGTCGTGTTAATTCGCTCCTCTGCGAAGACGATGTTCCCGAGGTTACCTTCGCAAATCGCGTTTCGTCTCGAAAACGAACTTCTCATCGGACGTGGACGAGGAATCGACGTCTTGGAAGGATGCTTTCTTGGAATTTTTCTCTATCGTTTTCGCTTCTTTCAAAAAAAAAAAAAAAAAAGAAAGAAAGGAAGAAAGAAAATTGAGCTTTCACAGACAGTGATCTTCCTCTTCTCTCGCGCGACGACGCGTTTTCAAGAAATGTAGCACGCGCGAAACAGCAGAAAACGAGTCACGTTTCATCGGGACGCATCGCTCGACGTAACGACGTGCCGCGTTTCTCGCTGAATTGTAGACACGCGTGTCTTTCTCCCTCTCTCTCTTTCTCTCTCTCCTTATCTTCCTCTGCTCGTCCGTGCTTCAAGCGACCTAAATCGTTCGGTCGAAGAGCCGCGTTCACCGGACGAAATAACCTTCGAAGGTAATGCGATTCCCGACTCTCGATCGCGCTCTTGTTTTCTCCGCAACTTTTCTCCGCCGGACGTAAATCGATTTATCGATGACGAAACTTCTTCTACGGCGCCGTGCAACCGAGTCTTGCCGCATCGCGAGATACGAAGCGTCGAACGTTTTCGCCAGCTCAAGAATCGCGTTCACCTCGCGAGATTCTGTCGGGGATTGCTCTGCAGAGGATCGGCGGAAGACAGAGGCGTGCAGTAAGAGAACGAACGAAAGAGGAGAATTATTCGTAACGATGAAGCAAAAAGAGCAGCACGTGGGGTAAATGGATTATCAGTGTCGCGATTCCATCTATTGCGGGTCTTCTTTTTCCGTGCTGGCGCTCCTCCGGTCGGCGTTGCCCCCGGAGCGGTACACAGAGCACGGATGAATCGCGATCGGATGTCTAATCGATCGATTCGTAACGTTTTATACCAAGCTAGTAATGGCAGTATCTTTTGTTTAATTATTTTAATTTGAAAAAATGATAATCCTTCTAGGATTCTTCGAGGATCATTTGTTATATTGTAATATTTATTTAACCCTCGGACGATAGGATAGTCTTGTACCGATAGTTTTGAATAGTTTTATACTGACGCGCGTCAAGTGTTCATTTTACTCTTTTATTGGACTCTTCAATTTTTATATTCTCTATACAACTAGAGTATGAAAATTGGATATTCCAAATATTCAAGTAACGTTCGAATAATTATTATCCTATTCTGTCCGAGTCCGAGAATACTCTGTCGATCGTAGAGTGGCGCTCTTCAGGCGGATCTGAATCATCGCGTTTCATTCGCAAGATTGAATCTCTCCCTGCTCGGTCCAATCGTTTACCGATACAAACGAATCTGTAGATCGAACGGCCGAATAGCCGCTTCGGATTTTTCCGAAAAAACTTGGCTCCCCGACGCGTCCACAGACACGGCATTCTCTCACCGTCCAGTTCTCCGGTCGACCGGTTAGTTCTAGCCGGTTTTCCGGACACCGTTTCAAATTATTCTTCATAGACAGAATATTACGCTATTAGGCGGGTAAGAGGCTTACGCGCTTATATCGATTTATTGCCATAGTTGCCGCCGGTGCCGGCTCTACGTACGGAAAGTTATTTCGGCGAGATAGATGGTACAGCGCGCGGACTTGTTCCCGCCGTTAAGTAGAAAAGGTACGACGCTGATCCGACGTTATTCGGACACACGTGTCTGTCGCCTGTCTCCTACGCCCCTCCCTCCCCCCTTTCCCGATGAATACGCTTCCGTGTTTTGCTGACGATTTCGACAACGTCGTCTTGTCCCTGGAGAATTTATCGATATCGATAATAACTCGTTGCCGGAGTGCGAGTGTTTGCGAGTCGATGACAAATTTGAAGAAACGCGTGTACGAACAAACATCGGGAGAAGAACTTTATAAGAACTTTATAAATAATAAAATAAAAATAATTTGTATATATATAATATTATAATAATATAATTTGTATATATTTAATATTATATATATACTACATAAATTAGTTTAAAATTTCATCAAACCCTAACGAAAAACGATTACATTGAAAAAATTTAACACCAGTCCGAAGCTCCTACGACTGTTCAAATATTTTCATCAACAACTATATATAAAATGCACATTTCTTCTCGAGATTTCGTTCAAATATGAATTTGCAGAAGCAATCGTAGTCGACTAATTTAGAATAAATTTTTCCCTTTCGGCGAGAGTTTCTACAATGAGTGCATCAATGTATAACCATGAGCGTTAACGATCAGTCCTTCGACTCTGATCTCGCGCAGATTCTCCCGTTATTTCTCACACAGTTCGCTCGAATTCGTCAAGGCGAACATTCGCGCGCGTTTAACCAGCGTTCACCAGGCTCTAACAGTCGTCACGTGGATTTTGTTTCAGCACCGGCAGTCCAATCACCAGCAGGTACTGCTGCAGGACGTCAGCCTGCACAGCAGCGGACAGTACAAGTGCGAGGTGAGCGCGGAGGCACCAAGCTTCAACTCGGTCAGCGCAGAAGCCAGCATGGAAGTCGTAGGTGGGCGAACCTGTCTGCGTCAGTTCTCTCTCTCTCTCTCTCTCTCTCTCTCTCCTACTCCTGTATTTCTCTTCCTGTCTCGCTTGAAATCCAGTTTTCGGCTTTGCTCCGCTAATTAATAATCCTTTGATCGTGGTTATCGAGCCTGCTGTAATTTGCACGCCAGGTTGTTTTTCCCTGTCGTTCTCCGTGCTTCGCTTTCTCTCGTCCCGCTCTTTCTCTCTCTCTCTCTCTCTCTGTCGTTTCTTCCGCAAACAGCGAAAGATGAGAATCAGCCGGTCAAATATTTTCGAACGCGGCGGCGAACGTGAACGCGCGGTGTGGAATCGATCGAGCCAAAAATGGGCTGTCAACCTCTGCAGGTTTTAGGACCCGAGTCGCGCGCGGACGATCGCAACGCGTAGTTAGCGTGGCCGCATGTTGAAATAAAAAAGGAGACACGTTATCGCCGGGAACGCGTTGCGGAGCAGTCGTGCGGCTTCGGCTTTAACGCTCGCCCGCTTTAACGCAGAAGACGGATCTTTCTAGAACCGGGGAATCACCGTTTCGCGATTCGTTTCCGTTCTACGATTTTCAATAACGTTGGAATTCTTCCAGCATCTCGTGGATGCACAACCATTTGTTTCCCAACGTTATCAGTCTTTCCAATAAATATTTGGCCTGTACTAGATTTTCTTGCATTTATATTTCATATATCTTTGTTCGATACTTCGTTTCTTTCCTTTTTCGTTATACATTCGTTATACGACAGATAGGTTCGTTTCCTAAAGTACACGTAAGAGGATCATTGTTACAAATGTGTACTAACATTAGAAAAATCTATCCAACTGGCATCTCCGGCCGACGTTACAAAATCTTGGATAGAGAACGCTGGTGCGCTTAAACTTTTGAGCGTACTTTACCGTACGTCCGTCAGTCTGTCATTGGACCTTAACCGACGCACGTTTTCGCTCTAGACCTACGACAAGTAAGGAAACTTTGTCCTCCACTTCCCTTCCGAGACGTGAAATTTTAGGATCGCGTAGAGACGGGGCTAAAATCCAATGAATATTACGGAGATCGTGACACGGCGGGTCGGTGAGACGCAGCTACGAGGGGTGTAAGTAGAAAGAGACGAGAGGACGACGTAAACGAAAGGGGAGAGAGGCTCCTCGACCGTAAAAGCATCCGTCGACAGTGTTCCACCTCCAGTGTTCGGTGCCGCGGCGACGCGCCAGACTAAAGGCCCGCGCGCACCGAGTCTCGAAAAGGCTTTGCCTCCTTCGCGGCGTCTTCGGAAACGATGAAATTTCCTTTCCGCGTCGCCGTTCCTCTTCTCGTAGTCCGGCCGCGCGCTCTCCCGACCCCTGCACGATCGATAACCCACCACCGCGTACCCGCCATTACCGTACCTTCGCCGACCTCGTGGAAAATTTGGTACGCGGCAAATAACCCGCGGCCATCGTTCGTGCCTCTGCCGAATTCCCCTCTGCACACTGTTCTCCACGTCTCATTCCTCCGATCTTCCTCTTCTCTCCTCCTGCTTCCTTTCTTTCTTCCTCCTCCTCCTCCTTCTCGCGACTAAAGGCAGAGAGATTCGGCGCGTCCTTTCGTTTAGATCGACTGATTGTTCCTTCCTTCGCGTTTCTCTTTCCTTTCTTCCTTCCGCGACAGGTAGTCGTTTAAATCACGTCTCTTCTTCGTTTTCTTTTTCTGTCTCCTCTCTTTATCCTATATATAGTTGTTGCTACCTTCTTTCGGAATGCGACGGGGTTTAGATCTCTTCTTTGTTCCCTTTTTCCTTTTCCGTTCTCTATCTAGTCGTCCTTTCCTCGGGGTTTTTTTAGCGTTTTAGCGATCGCACCTCTTTCCCTTTACTTTCTTTATCTATAATAGTTGATATTTCTTCCTTCCGCGAGAGCAAGCCCTTTCCTGCAAACGGAATTTCCTCTCCTCTGCGTTGCATTTCTCCCTTTCAATCCCTTTGTGCCTTCCTTCCTTTTACGAACGACAGCGCGCCCTTTCGTTTTCGAACCGTGAAGTGTCAACGGAGGCGAACAGGAAAACCGCAGCACGCCGCGGTTCCGCGAGTTCTTCTTTGCCAGCCGGCTAAGGGCTGGGTGTCCCTTAACCAAAGATCTCCGCGTTTCACGTAAATTTCAATTTACCGCTCGTTCTCGCCTCGCAGCGAGCTATACCGTCGCGTCGCTGCGTCGAATACTCAAACAAGATGTATATCCAGCCGAGGCTAGAGTGAGAGGGGAGTTGAGAAAACGACCGGGTAAAGTCTTGCCTCGATCGAGAGAGAACGACGCGGCCCGTCCCGTTGTAAGCCGAATCGTGTAGCTCGCCGCGCGAAAGGATCAATCCGGCTTCGTCGAATATTCTAAGCGGGGTGTCGTAACACCTTCGGAAGCTTATCGAAGGAGGAACGAACTCTCCGGACCCGGTCCAGATTAAATCTTCAGTCTTCGCGAACCAGTTGAGGATCGGAGAGAGATAGCAGCGATTCGATCGATTCCGCGGAACGCAGTGGCGAGTGTCGACTGTTTTTCCGAGTTCGCGAATGATTCGTGCTTGGGTATGTTGATTATTCACAGCGGAGGATTCACTGCGATACGTTGACCGTGGAATGACAAAAGAGACGGCGCACTATAAAACACAAAGTCGATCTGATGGATCGCGGATGTTTATACAAATTTCGTATTTTTGTGAAAAGGGGGGAAGCTGAAAGCTGGACAGAGAAACTGATTTCGCTATTAAATCTCGGAACGCACGCTCGGTGGCTGAATCAGATTCGATTCAATAGTATATTCCTTTTCCAACGAGGCGTACGCCGAATTTTTGAATGCCGGATTTCTCCTTTGCCGGATATTTCATATTAAATACTGGACGTCGGATATTCCAGCTTCTCAGACTTTTAAATACGACCGAGGTAACATTTGGAAATGTTACAAATATTACGAACACGATCGTCCAGCTTTTTTCTACATTTATTTGACAATCTTATGCACAATTATTCTCTTTCTATATTTAAATGTCTCCGAGGGACGAGAGAGGCACAGTTCTATCTGTGATATCGTTGTGCGCACTGTCTGCGACCCTTAACGTCTTGTCCCTAAATGGCCCAGTCGTAAATTAACTTGATCCACCTTATTTTCCAAGAGATTCTCATATTCCCGGAATGTTCGAGTATAACCCACCTTTAATATTATCACCTTCCACTGTACTCCAATTTTCTCGCGGTTGATCGACGCGGCTCGATCCCGAAGCAGGTCACGTCGTAAAAATTTCGGGACGACAACGAAATGCATCGACACCATTATTTTTAGAGGAAGAGCTTATTTATTTTTGGCAATGAAACTTCGCCGCCGGTGAAACGGTTCGGCAGAGTTTATTTCGGTAGACTGTGATATCCGATAAAATCGTAGAGTTTCAGCCGAGTAATTTCGCCCCCTGTCAATTATTTATCAACCGAAAGGAAAATACCGATTGAAGCTCGACTTCAGTGCGACCAGTCGTTTACCGGGTACGATGTAAAAAGAAAAAAAAGAACGATCCAAGTTACAGCCAGACAACCCTTATCAAACACTGTACCTTGCAGTACAGAGAATGAATTCATCCTTCCTGGTGGTAGGATGAGCCGTAGGGAAACGTTTAACGTCGTTTGAATTTCATCTTTCTCTCGCTTTCTCTCTCCCTCGTTTTCGTCGTTAACGAGGAGGGACCCTTATCGTCGTTGGCGTAAATCGCGTTACAAAAGGAGCTTTTTATTAAAAAGCCACCGGAGACGGTGACAGAGAGAAAGAAAGAGAGAGAGAGAGAGAGAGAGAGCAGCTGGAAGCGTGGATAGATAACAGAGCGAAAAAGGGAGCGATCGCGCGTAAACGTTGTCGATGTGATTGCAGTTCTGCCGCAAGACGGGCCGTCGATAACCGGCGAGGAGAAGGTCTACGCGACCGGCGACGTCCTTGGGCTGAACTGCACCAGCGGCAAGTCTCATCCAGCCGCGATCCTCAAATGGTTCATCAATGGGGAGCAGGTGAGAGAAGACGCCGCCGCGTGTCGGTGGTTCAACGCGCGCTACTTTGAGAAAATCGTCGTGCCAGCTTCCGCGTCTTCGTCGAGACACGCCGAGAATTATGCATACGCGTACATACGTACAGGGTGACTCGGTGAGAATCGTTATCTAAAATAACAATTCGACTATATCGAAGAAATACTTTAAACGAATTGACTTGGTAAGATGGGTACAATTGAACATCTTTTTTGTGTTTTACACTTTTGTAGTTTACGACACTTGCGACACTTGTGCGTTTCAATTTCTTCGGCAAATTAGCTATTTGGATATTTATTTGAATTCTCGTGAGCCGCTGTACGCATTTTTAAGTCCATTTATTCTACGAAAGAAATTGGAAGCTTCTATTTATCAAAAGGTACCGACGTGTATGAAAGGAATCATAATGGATGGAGACGTTTCAATTATATTTTATCTTTCGTATTATTGATTTTTTAATCAAATGTCAAGTATTAAAATAAAGTGCTATTACTTCTTGGTAACAAACGAAGCCTTCAGCGCTTGAGGAACGTTATCGAACTCAAATTATAAAAAATGTAAATGAACGTCACTGTATACTTCTGTACAAGGAAATTACTTTGGATTCGTTTGAAGTAGTCATCCATATCGTATAATTATCTATTGTAAATTCTTACCGACTCATCCTGCGTCTCGGAAGGGAAGAGTTCCCGGGGCACCGTCTGCCCTGACCTTTTCCCCTCCTCGGAGACAGTGAAATACCGTAGCAAAAGTTTGGCCACCCATTTTCCTTGACACCCTGTATACGTACACACACACACATACACATAGATATATATGTATGTAGCTCAACATGGTCGAAAGTTATAGATAGACTTTAGAGGAGAGCCGAAAGCATGCAGGCAGGCGAACCGTGACGACGAGCAGGACCTAGGGATCGTTAAACGGAAGAGAGGAGGAAGAGACGTTGAGAGAGAGAGTGTGTGTGTGTGTGTATGTATGTGAGAGAGAGAGAGAGAGAGAGAGAGTGTGTGTAGGCGGTTAAGAGCGACGATGGCAGAGGCAACGATACCAGCAACGACGACGATGCTTGATGAGCCAAAGCTCCAATTAACGAGCGCTACCGAAAGCTGCGGGAGAACGCGCGTTATAGTAGGGCGCCAGTCGACTCCTACATCCGTCTCGTTGCATCAACGCGCCACTGCCAACCATCGCTTCCTACAACCACTCCTGTCTACCCTCGCGACTTTTCAACTCTTTTCTCTCTCTCTCTCTCTCTCTCTCCTTCTATTTCACTCTTTTACCGAGCTCGAAGAAACGAGGAGAAAGATTCGAGAAATAGACAGAGAAAGAGAGAGAGAGAGAGAGATTGCTCGAAAGAAACAAACGACGCGAAGTGGAAGGGAGGTGAGATGCAGGGCGGAACAACGAAATTCGGGCAACTCGGTTAACTGCTAATTAATCCGCCTCACGTAGACCAAAGGAATCTAATTTGTCTGCGAGAAAAGTCGTGGAAGTCGAGTCGAACAAAGGGGCAGCCGCGATCGAATTCCGCGTTTCGATCGCCCGCAGTGGTCTCTCTATCTCTCTCTCTCTCTCTCCCTTGGAAGAGAAAGAGGAAAAGTTAGAGAGTAATCAGAGAGAGAAAAAAGAGACAGAGAATACTAGAGAGAAGTACTACTGGTACTGGAGTATTACAGAGAGAAAGATGGGATTTCCTACAAGTAGGTTGCGGACTTTTATGCAATTATTTCACGCGATTTTTGAAAGCGAGCCTAAGCGGAAATTTATTCAACAAACTCGTTGGCTTCAACGAACCGAATCCCCGTGGAATGTGAAATCACCGTGAATGAATAAAAGTCCGCAAACAACGGGTGAACATGCTCCTATTTTTAAATAATAATACCTTGCGCCGAGGATAGGAGGCCTTCGTCAAGTCGTCAAATAAAAACCTGTCCACCCGTCCGCATTGTTCTCCTTCCCCTTATTAAGTCGCAGTTAAAGGAAACAGGAAGAGATACCGGTGCTCCTTTCTTTGCCACCCCTCCCCCCTGTCTCTCAAAAGAGAGAGACAGGTCGCAAGATCTCGCGGCACTCGTCACTCGAAGGGTTTAAATATAATCCGCAAAGCGGAGGCAGTTGAAGCGAGTAGACACGGGGCTCGCAAGTGTACGCGTTTAAAGATTACGTGGATGAACGTCGGGTGGCCCTTTAGGGCTTCGCAGCGAATCGTGCCGCCACCAGCGGCTCGAAAAGTTTCTCCTCTTCGTCTTCGCGTCGTTCATCGTCGTCGTCGTCGTCGTCGAGTCTCGACGAAAACTTGTGCCAACCTTCTCGACGATGTCCATTAGAAGTTGAGCGAGTTTAGCGCGCCACTTAACGCGAGTGTAATATCGTTTCGAAAACCGTTCCCTGCCGCCAGTGACGACTCTCGAAAGATTGGGCGACAAAGCCCGACGGGGATGGCCGCGAGTGGTCTCGGCCCATCGACTTTCCGCGACGCGGCACCGCTCGACTCGGCTCGGCTCGGCGCGGTGCTTTCGCCCCCCCCCCCCCGGCTGCACTTAATCTTCGATTCTCTTTCAATTACCCGGCTTCGAGCGGCCGGGCAAAGAATCCTCTGTAACGCCGCGCCTGAGCAAGAGACGAAGCACTTCGAATATATATGCATACGTGACGGCGAAAAAGTTGGGAAACTCCTCGAATCGTGATTCGATTCCTCGTTCATTGGTTTTCGAGTCTTCAACGTTGCGATCCGCGTGGAGATGTTTTGACGAACGGAGACTTGTCCGACTGGTAAATAGATTCGCTCGCGCGATTCATCGCGTATCAGGAATTTTTTTTAACGGTGATCCGTGCCAGTCGTTCCACCGCGAGCTCGAAACGTCCGTCACTCTTTCCCCGCGTCTTCCTTTCTGCTCGCGATCGACGTTCGTACATCTGCGAGAAAAAGGGGGTACCACGTTCGATCGGCCGAAGAACGAGAACGAGAAAGGAGAACGTTTGAAGAGACGAGAAGTGGAGAGATCGGCCGAAGCTAGTAACGAAGAACAAAAATAGGACGGGGGGAGGCAGGATCAAAGAGATAGGTAGAGAGGCGAGCTGAGGAGAACACGGCTTAAAAATGATTTAATTTCAAGCTTCGTTTATCTCTCGGTCTTTATGCCGCTTCTCCTTTCGCCGAACGGATTCACAGACGAGGCGGATGAAAACCTACGCTAAGGTAGTTTAGATAAAACGGAGAGCATCGGCGAGGATAGTCGGTTTCGTCGCCGTATATACGTCGTGAAACTCTTAGGAGTTTGCGCGCGGAAACGTGGAACAAGAGCAAATTCGCTCGACAAACGTTCGTACGTATATAACCGCACGCCATACACGCGTTTCATTCCGCGAGAGGAAGGCGAGGATCTTTGCCCGACTGGCCTGCGGCTGCGAGTCTCGTTTCCCTCTCACTTGGAGGAAACCGCGATGACGCGTACCGCCTTCTCGACTTCCGCTACCAATCTAATCATCGCGTTAATTCTTTCGCTCCTGCTAAACTCTACTCTTGGTTCCTAAGATCACTCGCCCCGAGAAAGTCACACGAGCGATAACAAGTTGTCAGGTAAATTTAACAGGTTCGCGGACGTGAATGGTGTAGCATTCGTTATATCTATTAAAACCTAAGCACTTGGACAAAATTGTGACTGATAAAAATTTGGATATCACGGTTAGTTTGAAAATAAATCACCTGTCTTTCTTTGCAGCTCGATAAAAAATTTTATTGTCCGCGAACGTGTTAAAGAACTCTATTCACGATTTTTTTTTTATTTTTTCTTTTTGCGTTTCACATTTCGTTGTTTCGATCTTTCTCGACTAGCTTAATTATCGCTTAATTGTCGCAAAATTATTGTTAAAGTAAATTTGTTTCATTTCCGAGGATTGTAAATTCCTCTTTACTTCGTCATTTTGTTTAAATGCGCGATGTCTTGAATTTAGGGATGTGTATGTATGAGTAAATTGAAAACGCGCCAACGACGAAAAGGAGTCGCTGGACAAAGTGAAAGGGTTAAATCGCTGTTGTTGTCGCTTATTTCCGACGCGACTTTCCGTCGCGATAACTCGAAACTGTGCAAACGGTAGGAGAAAGAGAGAGAGAGAGAGAGAGAGAGAGAAAGAGAAAAAAGGAAGATACAGCTCGGTTGGAGTCGTTACGATCTCTCGCTGAATAGAACTAGAGGAACACGTGCCTTGTCGTTTCAGGTGAAACCAGACACGGAAATGGTGTTCGAGCAGCACGGACTCTACTCGGTGATATCCAGTTTACGACTGCAATTGGAACCGGATCACATCGCCGGCGACAAAATAAACGTCAGGTAATTCCGTCCTGGACATACTCCTTCCCAAACCATCATCATCATCACCACCATCGCCACTTCACCAACACTCACCACCATATCGACCGTCATATCATCACCGTCACTTTACCATCACTGGCATCGCCATCATCGTCAACCCGCCACCCACCCCCCTACCTCCCCTCGACGATTAATGCGTCTCTATAAATTTTGTCGAAGATGCGAGGCGAGAGTGGAATTGGATTCCAACCCGGACGAGCCACTCCTCCAGACGCGCACGACGGAAGTTTTCGGTAAGCATTTCCCTTCTCTTACCATTACCAGCCCGAAAATTGTCTCTTTCAGGCTAGTTTCGCACGCGTGTTCATGTGTCGAGTTCCAAACAATTGTCAGCATAAAAGAGTTATTTAGATTCTCGTCTGCTGGATATTTAACCTGACGAACAGCTGTTGGTTTCACGTTACCATGCCAGGAATACGTTTGAATTCAGATTTCATTGAATCGTATATTTCTTTCTCTGCTCGCCTGAAGGAACGAAATCTCCACGTTAGAAGATCTTTCCCCACCTCGAACGTTTTAATTTCCCTAGTACGATTGTTTCAGCACACGATAATCGAACGGAGAAAAAAATAAATTCACGAGCAAATTTACGAAAACGAAGTTT
This sequence comes from Frieseomelitta varia, assembly GCF_011392965.1. NCBI lineage: Eukaryota > Metazoa > Arthropoda > Insecta > Hymenoptera > Apidae > Frieseomelitta > Frieseomelitta varia. Next base: position 644,225 of record NW_025110198.1, on the reverse strand, counting down.
CGTTATCGAAATTTCCTCGTTGCCGGATGGCATCAGCTTCTTTTTTCAAGTTATCCTGGACAGTCTAGTCTCTCTCGAATTATCGAGGAGAAAAATTTCAAATGGAGAGATAAGCTTCGGATAATATCGAGATACAAGCTCGACGATACACGCGACGACTCGCGTCGTAACAGCCGCTCGTTGAAAAAACGTGAGGGCCGTGTATTGAGAAATGATATTATTACAAGTTGTCTATTTTCCATTCGGGGACGATGTCCCCGTAACTGCAAAACGCGAATAATTATTGACTCACTCTCGTGTGCTTTAATTACAAGATTACCGATAAATCGAACTGCAGTAATTTTATCCTTTATCCGTGATTATATAGCGGGATATAATAAAATTCTATGACAGGATTAAATTGCTTTTTAAACGGTAATATTATACGTAATAACGAAACGGACGGTCTGTGATTGTCAAACTTTGTAGAAATATTCCGTTATTCGACCAAACTCTTTATCCCCGGGTTCTTTAATCTCCGAATTAAAAGACGGATTAAGAAAACAATTCCATCGAAAGATTTCCGACGTTAATGGAACAGCGAACGTGCACGTAGCGCTGTATATGAGCCTCTCGATAATTATTAAAGAATTTACTAAAATCGCCGCGAAGTTGCTCGAAATAGCCCATGAAAGGACGCCCTCTCTGCCCTCTTATAATATTTACCAGATGAACTCAATACTTCCTGCTCACTTTTCTTTCCTTCTCTCTTTTCTTTTTTTAGTGATTCTTTCATCTACAAACCGAATACGCGAAGCTTTGACCTCATCGATTTTTCCAGAATAGCTGTTCGTTACCTGTCGTTATTGATAGAAAAGATATTATTAACAAGCAAACAGATTTCCATGTCAAAATACTACGTGAAACGCGGCGTATAAAAGGTACGGAACACCTTTTATAACTCTTTAATAAGAGCAAAGTGAAATTCAATTGAATCGTATCAAAGCGAGAGATCTTATTAATAGAACGAGCGATTTTTAATCAGAATAAAATAGATAAAAAGTCGAGTCGAGTGATTAATAAAACTTTTGTTTAGTTGTGTAAAAATATAAATGTGCGGTGAAATTTTTCAATCGAATCCTCAAATTCCATATTACAGTAACGATGATACATATATTATTACTAATAAAACGTGTCTTTTTGTTTCGCGTCCAAAGGTGTCCCGTTGCCCGTAAAAATATGAATTTGCCGCACTCCGCTCTCGCGAGCGCCTCGTTATCGAACGCGCGTTACATACGCGTGTTACGATCGCGACGCGTATCGACACGTGAAACGGGCTCTTAAACTCTCAAACCGTAACACCGTGTGCCGCGAATGCTTGCCACCGTCTGAAACTAGCCTTCGGCCCGCCCTCTCCTTGGAGGAGAAAAAAGAAAAGAAGAGAGGAACGAAGGAACGAGAGAGAAACGCGAACCGTCGAAACGACGGACGCGTTAATTAACGCGTGCCTGACGGCGCGAGAAACGATTACCTCGTTATTTCCGTGCGAAAGAGGCGCAACTCCGGAGAAAGCGAGAACAGTGAGAGAGAGAGAGAGAGAGAGAGAGAGGGGGGGGAGTAAGAGAAGGATAGAGAAGGACAGAGAGAACGCGAGGAGTCACTTTCGCAGGAAATTAAGCATCGCTCGCTCGCTCTAACGAATTAAGGATGCTTTACGATCGTCTCGGTGTCCGTGGAGCGGCCGCAAAAGTCGGGAGGTGGGCCGAGCTTTTTCCCCCGAGAGTCGCCCGACGCTCGCGCCAACAACCAAAATTAAAACAATAATTTACGCTCGTTTACCTTTTTGCCTCGCCGCTCACCGCTTTCTTTCTCTCTTTCTCTTTCTCTCTCTCTCTCTCTCTCTCTCTCTCTTTCTTCCTGTCCGCCCGACGGAAACGATCGATCACGTGGAAGGTGGTGGCCACGCGTACATACGCCCGAATTTATTTATAAAAATTACCACGCGCGATTGTTCACCAAACATTTACGATTCCAAGGTGGAAAAGGAACTCTGTGCTGCAACTGTTCTCGGTTTCTTGCTTTACATTGTCGTTCTCTTTGGTGGTGAGAGGCGCTACAGCCAACGCACAATATTATCTCGGTGTGTTTGATTTGGCGTACGTAATCGTGCGTGTCGAGCGAGGTTTCACAACTTTGAAAAGAGTCCTCTGCCGTGACAGTGCCTCTGCCTCCCCGCGCGTTCGAGAGCTTTCGGCGCGATTCAACATTACAATCCTTCATCATCCGTCCCGTGTGACTTCTTTTTATTCCTCCCCTCCCCCGCCAAATAGAAAAATACCAGCGTTTTGGGAATGTAGACGCAATAAAACGAAAGCAGTTTCGAGCGAGAGTGCTGCCAAATGGAATAAGTGTACGCACTCGGAGTGACATCGTAAATTTGGATGAACGATTACGTGAATAATTTTTCGAAATAAATTTCGGACGTACCACGTATCGCGGTTTCCATCACGACAACGGCCGTGATGCCGTGATTGAAGAAATCGCTAGTTTTACAAACTAGGACAGGGTTAACCGACTGAACTTCGATATATATATATATTGAAATTCAACGTCCATCTTTGCGCAGAGTGATTGAATTTGTTACACGTATGTCTGTACGTGAGAAGATATTACAATAGACAGTTATATATCGTTATATTGTTGTTAATCGTTGACGTTGAGAAGAAAGTTTACTCGCCTGGCTGATCGATATCTTGAAATTCGATCCTGATCTTGCCGCGGAATAATCACGAATAATTCACGCGTGATCAGGGGTAATCAAACTTGTCGCGAGTTGTCAACCGCTTGACAAAAGAGCACTCACATTTTGTGAATATATTACGCGTACAGAAATCTGAAATTTCATTAGCATTGTAACGAGACACGGCCCATCACCGGTTTTGTGTCATCGATCAACTTCGAAACGAGATTTAATAATGCGCGTGGGATTTGCAAGATGTCCGAGCGCAAGCAAATGAGGAAAAATTTAATAAAGAAAGTTCTCGAACCCGGTGATCCGCGGATTAAACGATACAGTCCCGTCTTGATTTCATATTCAGTTGCGATATGCAATTTCACTTCGTTCCCCAAGCGCCAAGTGTCGCACGCGTACAATCAAACACGCCGGTTCAATTTTCAGGAAAAGGGAGAAGCGTCTCTCTCCACTTACATGGAAATTCTTCTGTCCAAATGGTATTTCCCTACCAATTAACGCGCACAACGACACGTCTGAAATTCTTCGATCCGGACACTTTTTTCCCTGCCAATTAATTCGCGTAACAATGCTGCTCTCACGGTAGCTAATTGTCTCAACGGGCGCGTACATACGTGGGAACGCGTTCGCTGTAATCATAATCTTCGCAGCCTCCTCGTTATGCCCGATCACGTCGCGCGGAATTTAACGAACGGCTAAACGAAATCGTGTCGTAAACCGCCGCGATCCCGAATAAAAATTGAGAAAAAAGAGAAAAAGAAAAGGGAGGGAGGCGCTGCGGAGGGAATGAAACATAATCGAATGGAAGTAGCAGAGAGTTGGCAGAGAATCGATCGATCGCAAAGAGAAACGTGGGGGAGAAATTTTGGTCGCCGCCTCTCGGACGGGACCGTTCCCCGTAATGGGTAAACCGTCGACACCGAAATCGCCAAAGGGGACGATGGTGAGAGCGAGACAGCTCTAAACGGAGAGAGAAAAGGAGGAGAGAGAGAGAGAGAGAGAGAGAGAGAGAAAGGATGGCGAACGTCTCGGCGAAATTGCTCTTAACGATCTTCGATTTTCTCGTTAGTGCAAGTCGTTCTTGGAAGCGACGTGTACGTCGCGTTGCCGCGCCTGCCGCATTTGCCCGTTCTCGCTCTCGCTCTCGTTTCTCCTCTACCCTTTGCGTCTCCTTTCGATGCCTACCCATCGACCAAATTCTCTTGTAGGCTCGAGAAACTTCGCCGGGAGGGGGCTAGATCGAGGATAAACGTCGGTGAACAAAGTTTCCGGCAGTGTCGGCTTAAAAACTTGAAATTTCAACTCTCGCTTCAACTCCCCTCTCTCGCTTCGAACTAGACTTCCCTCAATTTCGAACAGTTATCCAGCTTATCGTTAAGGTGTCAATCGGAGAACTGTCCAGTCGACCTGGCTCACTCGTGCGATATAGAACATTAAACATTATTAGCAGATGTTACATATTTGTATGATTGTACCGACTAGCTGAGCGGAGAGACCGATCGAAACGAGACACGTTCTATTCTGGATGTTTCAGTGGAAGGACACGCCAGCTTCGCGACGCCTTCCGTCTGCCTGACACTGGCCAGCGCGCTGCTTCTCAGACTACTGCCCGCGGTCTAGGAACAAATAATACCACGTAACGAAGCCCACTCGTCGCGTGTGAATCGCGCTCGCGGCTGGCCGCGCGTCGCGTTCACCACACCGACGCTACTGCCGCACGGCTGGACTCTCCTCCATCGAGCGAAGCAGATCGAAGACAAAACAGGACTCGCCGTCGACGAAGGAAGATTTAGCAAGAGAGAAAACTCCCAGAGAGAGAGAGGGGGGGGAGAGAGAGAGAGAAAGAGAAAGAGAAAGAGAGTACCAGAGGAGGATGGTGGTTCAATGAGTCGGAAACAGATTGCCAAATAGAGTTTCGAGACAGGTGAAACTGGACGAAATATTCCGTGTTATCGGCGATGGCGAGTGCTGTCGCTCGGCTACTTGGCAGAATGGTTGATCGATCGGTACCACCGGGGTCGCCGTGAGTCAATCGCTGGGGCAATCGCGCGCGCGGATTATCGCGCTGCGTTTTACGACGCGCGCGACTCGCGAAACACGATTTACGAGCCTGTAAGCGGATTAATTTGCACGAATCGACATCGTGCACGGGCTAGCGTGAATATATTGTACAGTCGGCAGTCTCGTTTTAGAAAGAACGGGCAAGGCGATGATGGGGAGCCTCTTCACCGCGGCGATTCCGCTGGTGATCGACGAGCGATGCGACGAGCGAGAGGCCGAGAACCACGCGTCTCCTCCTCCTCCTCCTTTTATTCCTCTCCACCACGCGCATTATCCGTGTTTCTCTCGCATGACGCGCACTCGCGTAGCACGCAAACGATACCTACGTGTAACCCGTAATACGGCTTCGAAGCTTCTAAACTCCCGTTGTACGTCCGAAAAGAAAAGGCGGCCGAGTCGGCTCGCTCGCGGCGCTCGCGACTCTCTCGCTCGTCGCGA